>NC_083599.1:66708378-67022589 GCF_020882245.1 Rhopalosiphum padi
AATAAAATGATCAAAACAAAATAATGAAAATTTTAGTAATATATATTTTTTATAATTTATGTCAAATTAATTATATTCACATTATAGTGATGGTGTACATTGTATGTTCTTAAATGTTTGTGTCACGCGGCTTAACCATATTTTAGTATACTTTTTAAATTAGAATATTGTATTTATAATAAATTTGTGATATACAATTTGGCTTTATTTAATAGCTTTAGAGTCTTTAGACCTACTTGGGAAAAAGATAGACTTGGTTCAAATAATAGGAAACTCTGTATTATTTCTGAAAGTGTATTGTAGTACATAGGCTTAAAATTGATTAGACTTAGTTTACAAATGAAATAAAGGGCGTTTCTGTGGTGGAATAGATGTTGTACTGGAAAAACATTAAATTCTTAAAATAATTGTGTAGAAGGATATTTTATGGGTTTGATTAGTATCATTTTGATTATGCTTTTATGGTCTCTCAGTACTTTGTTGCTTGCAAAAGCCAAAAATACCTAAACCACACCACGAATTTATACAATAATGAAGACTGTCTCGTAGGAAAATATATCATACGTAATATTTATCTATTTAGAATTTTTTTTTGTATTTTCATGCTTATAGTACTATATGTATATGAGAGTCCTATTTTAAGTGCTGGTTATAATAATTATTATACTTACATATTACGTGTTTTTATGTACGATTATTTGTTTTATAATTTAAATCGTGAATTTTTATTTCGTTGAAGTTTGGTTGGGTTCTTTAATCTAGTATAAAAACTATGCAATTTGATTTACTATAATTTATTCTTAAGTTATGTTTTAAAAACACTGCATTTACCTATTAGAAAAATATCTATTTCGGCGTTGTGACGGATTTCTTCCAAATTGGTATTAGATATAAATATACATATATGGTCATATCATCTGTAATTTGTATACAGGAAAGTTTTCCGTATACATTTAAATAATCTAATGAAGATACGTATATTAAATATAAAACAGATGACTAAATTATTCTTTGAGGAACTACGGTGGTAATAATAATTTCATTATTTAAAGTGTTTGATATTTTAGTTTTTTGTTTCTTATTGGTTATGTACTTTACGGTGATTCGAGAACCAATGGTTTATTAACTATTTCAATAGATTTAAGAATATTATATTTTAATGTTTCATTAGAGATACTGTTAAAAGCTTTATTAAGTTACAAGAAAATCCCTAGTGTTTTTTTTTTTAATTTGAATAAATATCAATTGAGAGCTGTGCAAGGACTTCTTTGGTTCCAATTTTTTTCCTAAATCCAAAATTGTTTAAAATAAATTATATTTGGAATGCTATAAATAATATATTAAAAATAAATATATATATTTGGAATGCTTCTATCCCATATTATTCTTATTAAAAATATTGGAAATTTTTTATTTGTGTTTTTTTGATATTCTATCTTTATCAAAAACTGTATCATTTCTCATGCCAGAAATAATATCAAATATTTCTGACGCAATTGTTTTTCTTAAAAAAAAAAAAGAATGGATATTATGTGCATTAGTCGGGAAACTAATTTTACTATCTAATTTTATATCTATTAATTCTAAATAACGTTATTGATATCAACTGTAGAAAAAAATTTATCAAATACATTAGCTATTATATATTTTAATAATATAATATTAGATTCGTGAATTTCGATATTAATTTTTAAGCTATAATATTTTGTAGAAATAGCTGGGTTTAAGTTGTTATTTCTTTGATTGTTGTCAATATTTTTTTGGGATAATTACTATATCTTTTAATCTTTTCATTATAAAAGTTTTGTTCCCGTTTATATTTATTGATAAAGTATCTGATAATTTATTTTTGTTAGTTTTATATTTATTTAATAACAAAAGGTTAATGATTAGTGCCTAATTGCCCTAATTAGAATAATATGCAAATTATGCTTTTTTTTATTGATCTGGTAATGTCTGGTATAATCCATTGATTTTGTTTATTATATTTTATTTGACCAAAGTGAGTACATTTATTTTAGTGATTTTGTATAATTGTTGTAAGTAATGCTATTTTATCTTCACTGAGTTTAATTTTTATTGTATCAATTCAATTGGTTTTGGTTAATGCTATCTTTAATTCATTATAATTTGTATATTTATAAGGTATATTGTTAGTAATTCTTATTTTTTTACGATAGAGCGATTTAACTGTAGAAATTATGGATAATGATCAGTAATAATTATTACTTTAATTAAAGGCTTTAAAGTCTAAGCCAGTTGTTTTAATAATATGCTTGTGGTTATCTCTAACGAATACATGGACGATAAAGCTATAATATATGGGTCGAGTTGGTAATTAATATATTGAATGCAACTTAAAGAATTTAATAGGTGTCTAAGTACAGTGTTGTTGAATTTGTGGTATCTATATTACATTTATGTAACATATTCTATTAGGATTAGTGCAATATGATTTTTGAAATTAAACATATTATATTTATTATCATCAATAAATTTAATTACATTACCACTTGGAGATCTATGAACATAATATAATATTCCATATTTTATTTTATTGTTAGTGTTATAAATAAGAAATATAAGCATCTTGTAGTTAAAATTATATGGTATATGAAATTATATTATAATTATTTATTTTGAATAAATAAAACTAGACCATTAGATTTGCGTTTAATGTTTATTAATTTTTTAAATTACATTTTAGTAATTTTATTATTTAATCCAATTTATAAAATGATTAATATATAAATTTATAGTCATGATTCTACTATAATTATTATATGGTTTGTATTATTAAATATAGTGTTGAGACATTGTAGTTATGAATAATGGTTTGTATTACTCCTAATATTAAGGAAAAGTACATATATGTTTAAGCTGAAGTGATTACTTGAAGAGAGTGTGCTAATTTCATCAAAATATTTTATTTTTGTATTAATTTTATTAATTACACAAAAATTGAGTTAATATCGATCATTAATGTTAATTAATATTACATTTTGTCTTATTTTCGTAATTTTAGTCTTAATTACAAAAAAAAAAAAATAGATAAATACATTATATTAAAATATTTGAATAAGTGTATTAATATGACGTATGGAGAGTTTTGATAAAGAAATTTAGAAAATATATATATGTCACGTTAGTGTAATAAATATTTAAAAAAAATCATAGATTATAATTTGTTTAAATCCTTTTTCGTGTGACTGTTGAATGTTCGTCTTTCTTGACAAGTATAATATTATATACGTTGTTGATCCATACAGCTTATAATTATAAACTTTGCCTGAAATTCCTGTTTTTGAAAAATCATTCTTCTTTATTTGGTTAGAAATTGATTTATTATGCATATCTTAATATCTATGATCCATTTGCTTTTCTTCGACCCTGTTTCACAGCAATGCGTAACGATGTGTATAATGTAAAACGTCTATAAGTAAGACTAATATAAGTATAGATTATAAATGGAAATAAAAATTAAAATCGAAAAAAGAAAAAGTGATATTTTAAATCGATAAAAGGTGGGCAAGTGGATATCGTTCTGCTGTATAGTAGACATGGAGATGAGTAGGTCACCCATATAATGGATGTATTAAATTTGAATGCAATGACAGGTATCATTGTATACGAAAAACGATTCTAAACGGAGATGATTTGCAAGTAAAGGATAATTAGTAGGATATATTATATTATTACCTATATTTAAATTGTAATATATCGTTATTTTATTCGATTCCGTAAACAAAATAATGTTATACACTCATAAATTTTTTCTATATTGACGCTGGAGTTTTTTTTTTTACTGTTATTTGTAGAAAAAGTTATGAAGAACCTTGTGTTGGGGTTTTAAACCTTAAATATAAATTACAAACATTTTATGAATTTTCAACTTCAAAAATCATTGCAATTTTTCGTGATTTTGACATATTTTGTAAACATTTGAACTTTTAATGATTATAAACAAAAATTGTGACTAACAATTTTTGATTTTTTTTTTACTACAACAAGAACAACTTATAATAAACCTTGTATTCAATTTTAAAGATTTTTTGGAAAGCCAAATTTTTTTTATCCGCATTTCAATAAAAAAAATTTAGAAAATTCGAAAATTTCAATGGCCTATAAATAGTTTAAAAAATTCTAAATATTTTGAAAATGTAATCGTAAATATATAATGCTAATATAAACATTTGGTGAAAATTTCAAGTATTTACAATGGTTCGTTTTTGAGTTACAGCAAAATCAAAAAATCGATTTTGTCAAAAAGTGGTTACGCATAAAAATTCCCGTTTTTCCGTAATTTTTTCATGGGTTTTCCCGACGCTTTTGAAAACTATTGGATGAATTTTCCTTTTCAAAGAGGGGCTGAAGTCAAAAATCGAAGCATTATTACTACTCTAAAACGTGATGACAGACACAAAAAAAACACACATATCATTGTAAAATTAATACATTCATCACTCCGTTCAGAATCTAAAAATATGTTCAAAATCTAATTATAAGTCAGAAAACAATTCAATTTATTATGTGCAATAATATAAAATCAATATACTATTTTAAATTGAAATCAAAAACAAGTGTTATCGATAAACTAATGTAAAATTAAAATCAAATAATGTAATTTATATTTCAAACCTTCTCTATTACAGCCAATAGGTAGGGACAGGTAGGGTATCTCATGTGTTTTATAATTTTATAATGATTGAATGTAAATGTAAATTATTCTATTTTTACAATTTATCCAGTTAGGCTATTGTGTTTGTGTAAATGTGAAAAACATGTCCTTTGAATTATGCAAAACCTCCAAAATATGCATAACTAAATTTCATAGTTGAATTCTATGTATATTTATTTATGACTATGCTATATTCACAACGTCCAATATGGATATGCTAAGTCCCAAACCCTGAATTGATAATATTATAATAGCGCAATGCTAACCAATTGTGTAGTAATAATAATATATTATCGTAAACATTGAAATGGGTACCTACCGAAAATTGGTTTACCTAACATTCTAACTTATACTCGTATATAATATTATATTGTTAAATATTCGTTAACCGTTTCTATATGATTTAAATTATCTACTGTTCGTACTCGTATAAATAAGGTGCACAATATTATATTTTATGGTTTTAAATGTGATTTTTTGGGTTTCTCATTATTTGTTCTCAATGATGTGTTATATTGTTTATTACGTGATTTTTTTCTCTTCATTATTTTCAACAGCAATTTAAAAAAAAAAAATTCAAACGTGTTAGGTAGTGATTACAATTTTAAAAAAAACATTTTTGTTTACGTTTTTTTTCATTAAATTCTTGGAAACAACCAAAGCATTTTATTGTAAACAACCCGGTGTATTCCGGTAAGAGGGGATAGTCACTGTTTAAAATTATATTAATTTACTTTAAGTTAATTGGATTTATTGAACCACGCGGGACACGGAATGCAATGTAAAATTATATATCTAGTGATTCTCAATCTATTTAAGTTCACGCATTTATTTTTGAGGCACATAGAATAGTTAAATACACAAAATGTATTTAATTTCGATATACGTTTATTATATCATACACAACTCATTCAAGGATATATATACAATTTATCATATAGGTATGGACACAAATTACTGTAATGTTTAAATTTTTATCTTATAAATGCAAGACGGGAGGTGTTTAATAAAGTAATAAAATAAAACAACTGTATTATTTTATAAGTATTATTTATATTTTACACTCTATAAAAAAAAATTGATATACCCTGCAATCGAGGAAAAAGTCTTAAATACACTTCAGACTAAATTTTAAATTTATATTATTTTGCCAATCAAAATCAGTGGAAATGTTTTTTATATAATTTTCTAGCCATAAATATGTAACAAATAATAATATAAGTTAAATGCACAAATTTATTTAAAAATGGAAGTACTAATTTTGCCAATATGGATAAGATAAGCTGAATTCCCTACTAATTGTGTAATTGGCAACAGCGTATCAGCGTCGGCGTATTATATCTTATATAATATATTTTTTTGAAAATAATTTCATAATTAACGTATCAACCAATAAAACAGCAATGGCATGTGACCACGTTCTGTAGGTATTACTGTACATTTTGAAATAAAAGTAGTATAATATTTTATTTTTTCTTAAAATGTCATTAAAATATTTTTTTTAAATTTCATATAAAAGTAATTCAGGAAAAAACTAGTAAAGCAATGATGTATATAGAGTATAGACCAATAATTATTTTTGGTTGTGGTTTAATTCACTAAACTGAAAAAAAAGGTATTTAATGTTTGTGTACAAAAAATGTCTTAGGTGAGGAGAGGGGTATCTTCAAGTAAGTATACCACTGTGCCATTGTGGTAAACCATAGACGTTAAAATAATTTAAATTGATAAGTTTAATAAATTTATTAAACAAAATTATCGACATAATTTGGTTGAATACACACTACTTATTTAATTATGTGTTTCTTATAGATCCTCACACATGATATATTTAAATATTATATTAAATAATATATATATATATATGTAACAACCAAAAATACAATAATTATTTATATTTATATTTTTTATTTTTATTTATAATTTATATATATTTTACCTGAAAACACATTAAAAAAAGTTGTGAAGTATTGACGTTTACTTAAATCGAGGTCAGACTTCTCCAAATCTTTATTTATTTTTTTCTTACTCAACCCTACACAATTTACCATACGACGATTCTATGAATTTTTGAATGGTTTTACAGCTATTTTTAGAATCGTTATCGAACTTTCTTCAATCTTCCATGTACACCCCCTCTCGTTATTGTAGCTACGAGGCAGAGTCTATTCTAAGGATTTTTATAAACTACGCATTACATTTTAACAACCCATAACAGGTGGATATATGATATAGCGAAGGAACAACCCGCTAAATATATCTCAACTCTTCCAGAAAATGTTGCATTATGTATTTTTACTATATCTTTTTAAATGATTTTTATAAAAAGGAAAGTCTTATACGGTTTCACTATTATTAATCGATTTTTGAATTCAAATCTATTCTACCTCCTCTTCTAAATATTTTCTCCATTTACTTTTATAAAATATACCTCGAGACTTGTGATGTATTGAAATTTCATTTTTCTATCAACTGAAAAAATATCTGAACTTAAAGGGCATAATAAAATGCAATTAAGCATAATATTTAAAAAAATATTGTATGTTAAATATGTATTGCATTTTTAATAACTATTTAATAGTAAAAATTATAACAATCCGTAGCACAATTTTATATAGGTTGTTTTTAGTAATCCAGTGTGATCGATTATTATACAAAAACAACATTTAAATACAAAGAAGTCACTTTGTATGCAAGTCTACAATATACACTATATTCATAATGTATAGTAGATTTAAGTACCTATACATATTCATTGCATGGGTCACTTTAATGAGTGTGATAAATTTATCACAATACTGTATATATTAATCCATTTTCATTTTTTAATTTAGATCTGACATTTTAAGAAGTTTATGAGCTCTTTAAGTTTTATTTTTATAAAAGATATTAAAAGATACAGTATTTAAATATTTGTATACTAATATATATATTTAGTTACTTATGGCTTAATACTAATTAACTTACTAATAAAATCATTACCAGAATTTAGATTCTATAATTATTAAAAAATATTGATTAAAATAGTAGATTAAACTATATATTATATATATATATATGCACAAGGCGATTTTTTTAACCATGCTTATATCATTTTTATGCTTAAATTATGTATATATTTAAATTCTGTTTTTTATATATAAGGATAAAAAATATTTAAAAATATAATTTTTTAATAAAAACGTTGTTTTTTTAACAACTTGAAACTATGTAAAAATCAAAATTTGAATATATGCATAACTTAAGCATAACAATGGGATGAGCATGCTTAAAAAATCACCTTGTATATCGAGGTTTAAAATGTAATATTGTATGTTCCATATTTTTTCATATTTCTAAAAATTTAGATTTTTAATGCTATATTTTAATTGTAGTGATGTTTTTGGTAATTTGCGTTTAAAATTAAATTAATTTTATATTTTCTTAAATTGTAGCTTAATAAGGTAAGTTAAATAATAATATAAAATAGATAACACATATTATGTTTTTGTTTTTCAGATAATTTAGAATAATATTTAGTGTTATAGTATTATAATATTTTTTCTTGGATATTCATTCATTATTTATGACAATTTAAATCTAAAATTGAATGTATCCAACAAATTATAACTAATAATTAAAATAAAGTTTTTGTATTGCTATTTAATATAAATATAGGGAATATTATAGCACACATTTTAAAGTTTATAAGGTTATATTTTAGTTATTATTTTAATAATATAAGTAAATGATTATTAATTATTATTACAAGGATTAGTTAATTTAAAACATGTCTTTAAACTGTGATTGAGTATTTTAAAATTAGATATTATTATAAGAATGTTATTATTTACAAAAAAAAAAAAAAAAATGAATTCTACAATATATAAATAAATGCTCTACAGTTCTTACAGCCAAAACTTGAAAATTTAATTGGTGGATTTTCATAAGAATCACCCAAAAATCTAAAAAAACTTTTTATTGTCACAATTTTTCTTATAGACATTTGAAAATTTAAATTTTTACGTAATTGGATATTTAAACAAAGAACAATGATTTATCATTGAAATTTATAACATACATTACAGTAACTTACTCAATTATAAGGTAGGTACACGTACATTCGACTCCGATATTGTAACGGCTTATTTACTTTCTTCATTTTTTTGATAATTTATTGTACAATGTTATTATAACATTTTTTACAGTAAAATTTCCTATAATGTTTTCGTAAATAGATTTATACTGATAAATTTTATGAATTTTGAATAATTATTACGTCAACTATACCTATTATCAATTTATGATAATGTATACACTCTCAATGTCCAAACATGCAATAATTATGTACACGGAATAAGTTTTCAGGCTTGAAATCAACTAGACCCTGTGGATTTAATTTGTGCCATGTCTATACCTAGACACCTAAGAATAATTATAATTGGAACGGGTAAAATATGCAAAGTAATAAACATTCTGAGTTCAAACGATAATGACCAAATGCACTGGTCCCTATTTCCTTGTGCTATGATTCATGAATATAACTATATATTATGTATATCTAACCTAATATAAGTATATATACATACATATTTATAACCAAATTTCACTGTAATATTGTTCTCCCGTGGAATAATTAAATAATAAAAACTTATAATATATACCAAAGATGGCTACATGAATATGCTCACGAGCCACATTATATGGACAAATACAATGATATCAAGAGTAAAAATTGTTATAAATACATTTTATATAATGTGATACATTTTCATAAATCCATAACAAATAAATCAAAACGTATATAATAATAATAAGTACATTTTTATTTTATAAATAAGACGCAAGTCACAAGTTGGTCACACTTAATGGCTGATAAATATTGACCGTCAATGTATATAACATTGGCCATGTAATAAAGTCTACTTAATGTTTTCATCTATTCATTATAATTTAGATGTATGAAAATATATGAAGAGGGTGTAATATCTCTAAAGACTATATTTAAAGAAAAGAGTGATTACTCAAATTTTGAAAGAAATACAGAAATTATATAATTATAACATGTTTATAAATATACTCTAACAAAAAAATTAACGTTATTTCATAGTATAGGTACCTTGGAACAATAATTGTTTTCTAATTCATAAATAATAAAATATATAAATATAAATATATAAAAACGGATATTATTTTCTCAAAAATATCAATAAGTAAAGTAATAAATTTTCAATAAGTGTTAGATTCTGAGCAGTGCAATGAACGTATTGATTATATAATTATGTGTATTCTGTGTGTGTTTTTGTATATATGTTACGCCGAATTTATGAAATTGCCGATTTCATGAAATCAGCAACGTTGTCACCGAATACGTGAAATCGGCAAGACCCTTCTTAAAAAATTATAAAACATAATTTAATTTAAATAAATGTATAAAACGCCAGAAATATAATACAATTAAATTGTAATAATAAATATTATATGTATATTAAAAAATAGTTTAAAAGTTAAAAAAAAGTTAAAAAAGTTAAGTTAACAAATCTTGTTAAGTTAAGTTATTGAATGTTAAATGTAATATTATTAGTTTATATTCATAAAAAATAATATTCTTTATTGATTAAAAAATTCCAAATAAATAGAAAATACTAATTTCCATAAATAATATCCTATTTTAATCAAAAAATATTGATACCAGTTACCACCTAATAAACGTTGCTAATTGGCTGCTAAATGATGGTTCAAGAAAAATTTGAAAATATGATTTCAATGATATTGGTGGGGCTGGGGAAATATGTCTCCAGCCCCACCCTAAGTTTTTTATTTTTTCCATGATTTAGGACATGTACGTGCAATAAAAAGACCTCAATGACCAAGATAAAATGTTTGTACGTATCATAGCACCTATCATCATAGGTAATAAAGATTACGGCGTGGTAATGCCGATCAGCACGCGTGCAATTATTGTTTATTTATAATCCACTATTTGTAATTATGTCATAATAATATGTTACCGAATTCATGCAATCGGCAGAAAAAAGTCTGCCTAATTCACGAAATCGGCAATCAAAATTTGCCGATTACGTGAATTTGGTAGCCAAATTGCCGATTTCACGTATTCGGCGACAACGTTGCTGATTTCACGAAATCGGCAATTTCATGAATTCGGCGTAACATATACACAATAATAAGTAGTTAATAAAATTCTTCGATTTTTAACTTAAAGGGTGGTTTTGGATAGAAAATTGGATTTGTATATGTTGATTAATTTTAAGATATTATCTAATTATAATATAACCTAGGTAATTCACTCTATCTATTATAGTACTCGTATTTTCAGTAAGGCGTTACAAACTTAAAAATTAATAATATTTGTATAATATGGTATAATTAACATATATATACATATATTATAATAATTGAATACTAATAATATAATAAATGCAATGTTTTCAGAAAAAAATATATACTAATAATAAAATAAATGACAAATAGCTAGACAAAATATAAAAAAAACATATCACATAATATACTTAATGATATAAGATGATACTCTGACATATCGTTTCCACTAAGAACCGTTATTGGTGTATATTATTGAATTCAAATTTAACACATCCACAACAATGACCTACTGGACTTATGTAGATCATAGAAGCACCTACTTGCCTACCTTTTTTTAGTTCTAAAATCAAAACAAAGTCAGTAATATCAACGTGTTTGATTCATTGTTATAAACTTATGTTATAATAATATTACATATTATTTGAGTATATTTTATAATTACGCTTTATAACCCCTAAAATAGTAATGAAATGGAACCACATGAAAAATATTGTAATAATTATATTATATTTTTTTTTTATATAATATGTCATCTGCGCTAAAAAAAACAAAAATCAGCCGAACGCTATTTTGACAATATATTATGTTACAACCCATATAAATCAGTACATTTTATACGTAAGCATATTAAAATAATATAATATAGTCACATTTCTTGGTTAACAGTTAATATTTATATTTATCCAAATTTTAACAACGACTTTTATTACAAATTTACAACTGTATGGGCACGTTATCAGAATATGTTAATTTAATAAAACGCTTTTAACATACGTTAGAAACAAAATAATTGTTATTATCTATGAACATTGTTCTAAAGTTGTATCGAAAAATGAATAACTTGGAACTAATTATAATAATTTTGAACATGCCACTAAAGATTCCCAAGATGTGTCCATCTTCTTGATTACAGTTCCAGGCAACATTATGATATTTGAATTTTGAATATTCCCACATGGCCGAACATTAATTCGTTGTATTATTATTAATCATTATTTTTGCTACCAAAAAGTATTATCTAGATACGTCTGTAAATATTATAAAATAAGTGTCTGATTGTTCTAATAGAGAATAATTCGGACGGTAATATTAGTTATTCAGTTAGAGCTACGGTATTAATTAGGTAGATATAAAAATAAATAAATAAATAAAAATTTAAGGATACATGAGTGAAACCACCGACGAAATGATTGTATGTTACTATTACCTTCTAACTATTGATCAATTATCCAAAAGTTATTATAACTTTAATATTCAAATATCTGAATCAGCGTTGGGAGCTTATCTAGATAAATATTTAGTCATCATTTGTCGTATCTAGATAAATAATAATACCAAATTATCTATATACATATTATACCTTAGTTAAAAATTATAATTATCTACATGATTTGTTGTATTCTTGGTTAGGTCAATTATATATTTTGTTATTTATAAAGTATAATAATAATCGGTTCGCCGTAACGTATTCTGTTAATATTTTATGTTAAAAAAATATTTTTGTACACGAGTTTTAACTTCAGGCAATTGTTAACTCTCCCGATTTTAATGGCTTGTAAGCTCTCAAGGGCTTATTTCAGTACTAGGTACCTGATGAGTATATTATGTAAACTCTTCTGAGTCTATAATAACTTTGCTTGTATTACATTATAATTATATCATTATAATTTAATGTTTATAATACAAAATATAATATATACATTATAAATTATACAATATATACATAGTGCATAAAGATTTGAAAAACTTCAAGTATATAAATTACAATAAATAATAATATAAGTAAATTTCTTTAGTCGAGGCTATATATTTTATAGTCAAGAATATAATGAAATACAAATTTATTAGTTATAATATATAAGTATAATTAATTTTTTTACAATTTAAACACAACAATTTTAAAAAGTCGAGCATATAAATTTCACTGTTTCTGTAGACCAGTGGTTTCCAACTGGTGGTCAGCGGACTCATCTCAAGTGATCCGCGAATGAAAAAATTTAAATTTAAAAAAATGAGCGAAACTATACTTCATATTTTTTGTTATTTACGGCTTAATGCCCAACAGCCAAATAATACATTTTCGCGACCGATGACAATTTATATACAGATATATATAACATTCGGTCATGCGGGTATAGCTTAATATTATGATAAATAATTATCTGCGTTTTTCCACTATACTATTTTACGACAGTATTACTATAGGTATTATGTCTCATAATCTGACGATAATATGTTATGTATATAGTTTATTATAACGTAGGTATTACCAACTCGTTTCGTATTTTATAAGTTCGTAAAATGTAAAATTTGAATTTTTATCACCTTTTTTTATTAAATTGAATTTTTAAATAAATAAGTTTAAATATTTTTCCACGTCATACACTGTATTTTTGTTTTTTTTTTTTTTTTGTAGCTAGTAATTATAAATTGTAATAGTATGAAAAAATAAGTGATAATATAAATAGGTGGGGGGGGGGGGGGTTGAAATCAGGTCGTGGTCCGTGACGATGAAAAATTTATAAATGTGGCTCGCGCCTAGTGTTGAGTTGGGAACCACTGCTGTAGACAATAACTTTGGCCTTCTAATTTTGAATAATATATAGTACGATAGAAACTTCAGGTAAACATAATGTTAATCCACGGGAGTTTATCATCAAAAGAGTATACTATACAATCGGGAAAGTCCGCCATTGTCCTTATCTTCATTTTAAATTTTACCTATAAAATGATCATTATCATTAACACTTCGCTCAGAAGCTAAAGTTACAAATCCGGATGGATAACCAATACAGATATCCTGATAGGAAAAGATGAAAACACAAAAGTTATCTGATTTAAATTTCAAGAAGATATTAAAAAATGTATTATCCCAATAAACCTGATTTGTGTTAATATTTATACATTAATTATACATTCTTATTTAAATGATTGCACTTATATAATAATAATAATAATAATAATATATTTTCACATAAATTGTAACAACTATATTAACACATTTTTATGAAAACAACACAATACAAAGCTATCAATAAAAAATTCTAGTAAACATTATACCACACACTAATAATATATTTGAAGTATAATATCAAATCATTTACCGAACTGCCTCTATATAAAGCACTTAATAATACCAACCATATAGGTACATTATAATATTGTTACATAAAAACCTTGGCTAGTTTATAATACAAACTAAATGTATCTATACCATTTATATATAAACCTCTAGTTTATATGTACGAAAAACCATATACGTAAATCTGATGGCACAATGTTATTAATTATTAACAATATACACTATATTACAACAGAATTTATAACAAACCATGTTAATTGCTTATTTACAACTCTAACATTTATTAATAAGAGATATGGGATATAATCTATATGTTCTACATACAGAGGTTGCCGAGTGGTAATATCAATACTTTTGTTCAAGATTTATATAGGTACAATAATAGAAACAATTGGAATTGAACAATAATGAAACAATGGTTTTAATTGGTGAAATAAACATAAACTAACTGGATATCACATTATTAACATCTGAATATCTGATTAATCAATACATATAAAGTACAACCTATGTATGGGGTGGTTTGATTATTTCTTTAAATAATCAACCATCTATAGGTCACACAAAAGAGAGACGAAGAGCAGAGCTAATCGGTAAGATTTATTGGTTGACAGTTATTACAGAAACTGATGTGGTTTAACACAAGACTCAAACAAGTCAAACTGTACAATAGTAACCACCATTAATATAATAATATATTTGTGTTTTGAATTAGGTATTAATAAAGTGTTATTATACATATCAATATATATATATATATATATTAACACACAAACTACAAGCTACATTTCATCTTGAATGTTGGACAACTGCAGGACAAGTTATCTACTGACCCTCCTTCCGGTGTGTGTACCGGAAACTATCTCGAGAATAGTTCAAAACTGATAATCCCGCCTGTTGAAGGTAGGACATAAAATACATCAACCGATCAAATAGTAAAATATAACATTCAAATAATATTATCTATTTTATGACAGCGCTGATTATGATTACCAAAGTTCCGTTTTCTTGTTTTGCCTGATATTATATTATTTTTTACATACTCGTACAGGTGATACGCTATAGTTCAGTGTTTCCCAACATCTTTTACTCGCGGAACATTTGCAGGAGCTTGAACATTTTGTGGAATCCCCATATAATTTTTGGAGCTATTCTATGTTAGAATCATAATTCAAATCAACAAAATTATTAATTAATTTATATTTTCCCAAATTTCTCACGGAAGGGTAGGTAAGTCCGCTGTTATTGGCTACAATTATCGGCAATCGTCATGATCGATCGGCGATTAAACCACCGGCAGATCACGTGACATAACTTCGCGAAACCTTATGCGTTTTGGTTGTACGTTTTTCCAGACCTATTTGAAATAGAGTATATATCACTAATATATATTGGTGTTTCGTTAAAAATGTTAAAATCTTAATTTTATTTATGGTTTGTGAATTGTTTTAAGAGAGTTTATTAATTAAATAAACATTTAATAATGTTTGATAGAAAGTTCAGGTTAAACGTGCAAAAAAACTTTTTTTACTTTTAAACTTTCCTATACCTACTGTTTCAATTCAAAAAAAAACCACAAATATATTAGTTGGGTTATATTATATATTTTACTAAAGCGTGAAAAAAAAAAAAAATAATTTAATATTACTTAGCGGTAATTAGATTTTAACGAAAACAAAAACAAAACATTTAATAAAAAAAAAAGTTTTATTTTAGCAACAAATATCACAAAAACAATATTCTAAATAAACTAAATACTGTTAAAAAATACTAAGGAATAAAATTCGTCCTGTTACATCCAACAATACAGATTATGTTGAAGTTTAAACATTTACAGCGAAGACAAAAAATATAGAATTTACTCATTTGCGCAAAAAACAAAAATAATTAATTTGTTTTGTGTATAGCCTATTGTGCCAAAATAAAAACATTGTATGTTTTACCATAGTATATTTACGACAAATTGACCTGCGTAAACAATAATAATTGTACTAAAATTCATATTTAAAAAAACGTTACACGTTAAAATTTGAATTGAAAAAATTAAAAATAAACAAAAGTATTACAATTTACATTAAAATAATATTCAATTTTATTTTTATTGTTGACATTATAATATTTAGTTATGATCGTCAAATAAAATTTTTATCTCATACACATTTTTTTCAAATAATAATTAATTATATATATATTATATTTTAATTATAGTTTAATAATATGGTTTTTTTTTTAATAATTATCAGTCATACATATTTAATCAAATTAAAATCAATCGCACACATTTTTTTAAAAATAAATAAAGATTCTTTTGTTCAAAACATCCTAATTTTTATTACAATTTTATTAAACGCAACCATTTTTACATATTCATAACACATTCATTATTTTGTTTTTATAGCTATCAATTGCTTTTAAAGTTATTTTAACCTTGTTTTTACCTATACTTTTTTTAGAATTTCAAGAATATTTTTAAGATTACTATTGATTTTAATATTAATAACTGTTTGAACTATTTTTAATAAAATTTATAAAAATATAAAAATAGTAGGATGTGATTTATAAAATTGTTCATTAAAGTGAGCATGAAAAGATTCACAGTTATTTTCGGTTCTAGTTAAATTAGCTGCAAATTTTGCCCAAATGTCTGGAGGGAAGTTTACATTTTTTCCAATGGTTTTATCTACTAAATAATCTAGATATTCTTTAAATTATCAGGAATTTTGGACATTAAAGCATCAACACAACAATAAAAAACTTCATTTGTATTGAGAAAAAATCAAATGTATATTTTAACCACTTGTTATGTGTATAAGCTGAAGTTAATCCTAATGATTAAAGTTTTCTGTACTTAGCTAGCGACAAGCGAAAATGACAGTCTATAATTTCTGATAATAACTATACCATTTTTATAGCGTTATGTATAGCTATTTTTATATTATTAGTGACATATACTTATTTGTTTCAAAATAAATCTGTAATTTTACATTGCTTTATTTTCAACATATAAAAAGCAATTTCATATGTTTCTGTTTATTTATTATTTAAAATATAAAATACTAAAGTTACATAATATTCATTGAACAATTTGCGAATTACAAAAGAAAAAAATATAATACGAAAAAGTTTTGTAAATATAATATATCGTATGCTGTAGTTATATTTTATCTGACAACAGTTTTACATGATTTGTGTCTTATTTATTATTATTACTATTATAAATGTACAAAAATAAAATATAAAATTAAAATTGAATATTGCAAAAATAGTTAATTTGTTTTTTATATTGGGTAAGTATATTGATATTTATATATCATTTTATAATAATATTTTATAAAAATAAAAGTAAATGTTTGCAACATACCATGCCTTTTAATAATGTCTCCAACTCGAATAAATATCTTTACTGGGCATATTTTATTTGAATAATGCCACCGTTCAATATTTTTAGAAGAAAGATACGCCAATATATACTTATGGTCATTCTATACAACCTTTTTTCCCCTCTTGTGCTTTTCAGAAAATCAATTCTTATAATTTATAGTATAAAAAATTTTAAATTAAAAAAATACTTACATACGAAAATGTTGTTTAATCGTGTTTAATATGCAACGTAACGAATGTCTGATAAAATCGCACTGTGATCGTTTATATGCGAAAATTTGAGAAATAACGATATCTGATAATGTCACGAGTAACTACACCGTACACAGCTTCATAAAACACTGATATAAAACTTGTTTACAGTCTGTCTACTCAACAATATACAAAACTTTAAAATCTGTAGACTTATAAAAATAATTTCATTACAACGTGTCTTTAAATATAAATCACACCAAATCGTTATTGTAAAATGTTTACGCGGGTAAATTTGGCGCAAATAGGCTGTTCTCAAAATTAATTTTTTTTTTTTGTGCAAACGGACAATGACCAAAAATACATATTAACTCATCATGATCATATGTTTTTAAAAACAAAACTAGTTAAATCAAAAATTACCTTAATCAAGCAAGCAGACCTGTTTTCTTATTATTATTATGTTCGATTACACAATTATATTTTAAACTATTATTATCGTTCTACGCATGTGTGTAGCTAAATTGTCTATACGTTACGCCGAAAAACAGCGCGTTAAGGTACGGTTTCCTTGCAATGTCATACAGTCGTGGAATCTTGACGTCACGTCCATACGCTACATCGCTACATGGAAAAGCTACTTTTACCGAATTGTCTTCTTCTGTACGCGTCATCTTGTCTAAGGTGTAGTATTTTTATGATAATGTATAGCATACATCACAGTGTGTGTGTGTCGTTTTTATTTTTAAGAAAACTAGTTTATATACAATTATTATAAAATATAATGATCATTTATTTTTTCTCAGTAAATCATTTTACGTTTAAAATAGAGTATTTTAGATTTTAGATTTTTATATACCATATAGTGCATTCAATTAATAAAATTCAAGCAGTACTTTTAAATTTAATTAACAAATAGTAGCCAAAAATTCGGTTTCATTACACTGTTGTATTTTTGTTTAAATTTTTTTGTTTGTTAACGTGGAAGCACAAACGTTTCATATAAGCTTTATATATGTGTAAGTCTTAAATAAGTTTTTCGACAAAATACATGGGACAAGAAGTATTTTTTTTTTTTAAATTGTTGCCTTTCCTTTTCGTTGTTTTTTAGGTACCTACATACAATTTCTACAAACAATGTTTAAAACATAATTTGAATTCGGTATAATAGATGAAACATATACAATGCCTTGTTAAGGAGTATGCCACCTGAGGGTAGATTTTATAATGCTACACTTAACTACCCTTCTACCCATCATATAAAAAAATAAAATATTTTTTTCCTCAGCTCTTTTCCAAAACGACACAAGTAAATTTTATTTGCTATCCACTCATAAATATATAAAAAAAAATAAACTGTGTAATAAAATATTAAAAGAAACCTTTGGCATCAAATAAAAAGTCTGTTTTTCATTCAATCGGGCCCGTAGCTACTCTAACATTATCTCAGTGATAATCTTTATTCTTGTATTAGTAAATAGCATGTTATTTACGAATGAAAAATTTTAAACTGTAAATATTAAACATGAAATTCAATAATCATAAAGTTATAATATGATGATACATGGAAAATACCAATGCACTCGTATATCAGGTTTCGGGACGTATATTGTTTTGTACGTGTATATAATTTATAGGTGCCTACTCGAAAATAATAATACGAACGAATAAAGAAATGTACCTATTGATCTGAGCAATTTCCGCCGAGGAAACAATAATATCATCACAATATTATTTATCACATCGAAGACGTGTATGCATTATTATGGAAATTCATGAATAATAATAATAATAAGTATTCCTAAAAATTATTTTAAAACAGAAAATTATAAAACTTTTGTTTTGTTTTACCTTCAAAATTTACCACCCGAAGTTACTGCTCTCTATTCTCACCCCCTTAAAACATTATAGCACTGAACATTATATAAAGTGATATGTCATACAAAATAACTTGAAACGTATACAAAAATTAATCGATAAATTATTTTGCAATATTATATAAAAACAATTATACATACATTTACATTATTTTTTTTTTGTTTTTAGAACACGAAGTTGGGTTTTATGCTTATGAAAGTTTACATAATTTACTTGATTACCTATTAGTAATTTATTTTAATACGCAGTATAATTTAATTTGAATATTCTGATGTTTGGAAATTTTTACTAGCATTCAAAAAAAAAAAAATAATAAATAAAACCATAATATAATATACAATCGATATATTATATTTTTGTATTTTATAGGATTTATGTAATTAAAAAAATTTAATTTAAGGGTTTCTATTATGAAAATTATTATTTTTTAATAATAAAGGTCTATTGCACACTGTCACTTGTTTTATTAATATATATGTTTTAAAAATATTCCAAATTGGAGTTTCAAATAATAATAATATATTACGACTATGTGTTAACAATTAAATCGTACACTTAATAATTATTGAATACATGGAATTTAAAAAAAATTTATTATTATTTAAGAATAATAGTCACCTGCGCGTATCAGCTTCATGAGTATGAGTATAATATTATTATAATAAGGTTTATTTTATAAGCACGCTGGCTAAAAAGTTTTCTAATTTGAATGGTAGCGTAGTGGAACCTCCCTATTCACTACAAAGCATCACTCCCGGGACGGTTCCGAACAGAAGCAATATTTGAACTGGTCGATCGAAACATCGAGAACACTACATCCGAGAAAATCCCACTACCTCAATCGTTTGTTAGTAATGAGGTGTCAGATTTCGCTGCGTTCAAAAACGGGATTTCCAATATCATAGCCTTCGAACTTTTCGTTTAAAGTTTCTTGCACACCTCCGTCCGAACGAGGTGCGGACACATTATATCAAGCGATCGTATTATCGTATATTTTATAATATTATATAAATTAATATTTAATTATCTGTGTGGATATTTCCAAGAATCAGATCAAGACCCGTCAATCGCTATTTCAAACTATTAAAAAAAATGTTTCAACTCCACGAGTGACGGCTTTGTGTGACAAACTTGTAGTATATATCCTTATTATATAAATATATAATTCTGACGATAACAAATGTACTTTGTCTATATTCTTACCAATTTTGAGTATTTTTAGGTAGGTTATATTCATAATAAAAAAAGTGGGCAAGTGGGTATCACTCTGCTGTATAGTAGAGATGGAGAGTAGGTCACTGGTCGTGTGGATGTGTTAAATTTGAATGCAATGACGGGTATCATTGTATACGAAAAACGATTCTGAACGGAGATGATTTGTCAGTCAATGATAATTAGTTGGATACATTATATTATTATTACTTATATTTAAATTGTAATATATCGTCATTTTACGCGATTTCGTAAAAAATTAAATTTCATACGCTCATAAAATGTTTTCTATATTGACGCTGGAATTTTTTTTTACAGTTACTTGTAGGAAAATGTATAGATAACCTTTTATTGGATTTTTTAACCTTATCACAAACATTTTATGAATTTTCAACTTCAAAATTCCTTGCAAATTTTCGCGATTTTGATATATTTCGTAAATATTTTAACTTTAAATGCTTATAAACAAAAATTGTGACTAATGATTTTTGATTTTTTTTTACTACAATAAGTTAAACTTATAATAAACCTTGTATTAAATTTTAAAGATTTTTGGGATAGCCAAATTTTTTTATCGGCATTTTAAGAAAAAAAAAAACAAAAAAGTAAAAAATTTCAATTGTTTATAAGTAGCTTAAAAAAATTCTAAATATTTTGAAAATTTAATCGTAAATAGATAACGCTAATATAAACATTTGGTGAAAATTTCAAGTATTTAAAATGATTCGTTTTTGAGTTACAGCAAAATCAAAAAATCGATTTTGTCAAAAAGTGGTTATGCGTAAAAATTCCCGTTTTTCCGTAATTTTTTCATGGTTTTTTCCGACGCTTTTGAAAATTATTGGAAATTTTTTACCAACTAGATGAATTTTCCTTTTCAAAGAGAGGCTGAAGTCAAAAATCGAAGTATTATTACTACTCCAAAAAGTGATGACAGACACAAAAATAAAAATAAAAAAACACATCATTGTAAAATCAATACAATCATCACTCCGTTCAGAATCTAATATTGTTTAATATCTAATGTAATATCTGTACTATTGAGAACTGGCCCGTTTAATTCATTTGAATAAATTATTATTATCATCATCACTTTTTTATTCTTACCACGATAGTATTAAAATATGTGCTAACTAATTATTCAGATCACTGATCAAGAAACAATTTTTATAATATGATTTACAGTGTTATTGTGACTTTATGCATTTTATTGAAAATACATGTTTGAATAAAGTATAAACTCAAATAAATCTACTTTTTACTTTTATTTCCGATACGTTTCAACAATTACGTAATTTAACTATTCGCATGTAGTAAGAACACTATCAACTAGATTGAGCCAAGAGTAATTTGCGATTTTTATTTCCTAAATAGATTATGAAACCTCTACTGTTTTTTATTAATAAGTAAAAGGTAGTTCAACCATAATACTAAAATGTTTTCACGTCTTTATCAGTGCCGTACAGTTAGGCCATTTATTTTTATCAGTGTTCTGCGAATACCCGCTGAGATTATCGATAAGATTTAAAAATATTTCTGCCTATATTGTCGGATTTCCGTTGGCTTGAAAGGACAGGTAGAAGCAAACTCTTGTTGGCGTAAGTTATCGCTTGAAAAAAGGTCATATTATGTAAAATCTGTCAAGTCATTTTCGGGACAAAAAAAATTACATTTAGGTTAAGTAGGTATAAACTTATACAGTAAAGACATGATGAATAACTCTGGACGCTCCATCACTCACGTTCTGTTACCGTAAATATTATAACTTGTACTGAGCAATAGTAAGACGATTGCTGCGATTGATACCGAGAGATTTGTACATTATATTTTTTTCGAAGGAAAATAAATATTATTTATTTTATTATTATTGTGGCCGTTTTCAGTAAATGTCCAAAAACGTTTTCGAATGGCCATCGTGCATAATTTAATATGTAACAGCTAGTGATAAAACGACCCGAGAAAGTTTACATCGTGATATTACGGTCCTTAGGTAAACCTGCAAAATATATCCGGAACAGCTAAAACGGATCCTGGCTAGACCGATTTAAACAACGATCGTCGTGGGCGGTGGTGTGGGCGATGATCCAATTTCCAAATAACAAAACGATCGGTTTGTAATTGCCTGAACCGTCGCTTTCCAATGGGCAATTGTAAATTCCATCATCGATACTTGTACGTTAACTTTACCGGTCAATCGTTGTTGGATTTCGTATTATTTTTATTTGTAAATCACAACCTATATAGTTTGGGTGTTAAACTTGTATAAAATCAAATTGGTATAGGAACACGAAACAATAGCGTTATACTGAAGTGTGCAGTTGTGGTTATAATAGGAATACGCGGTAAAAACTATACAAATAATTATAAAATTTTATAAACAATGTACATGTTAGTTTCGGGTGAATGAATCTATTGTAGTGAGACATCTAAATCTACAAGCAAAACTATTTTCATTATCATTACATTGTCACCGAACATTATATCAGCCGATGTTATTGTATTAGTTATATTTTTGAATTATATCAATAAATCAGCACGTGGAGTGTAAAAAATAATAAGATTTAATTAGTTAGAAATACTTAAGTGAATATGTAATAACGTTTCTCGTTGTTATTGAATTTTATCAGTTTTTTATTTAATTAATAAATAGTTATCATATTTTATTTTATTTTTTTTTTAGTTTTATTATTTAGTTCAAGTTTCCATTTTCTATTCAACTAGTCTTGTATCTGCCTTATCCTCAATTTGTTGTTTTGTTTATTTGAATTTTGTTAATAATAAATTTATTTTCTGTAATTTTTTTTCTAATACATTAGTGTAACACATTACATTACACTCAATCAGAAAAAAATACTAATAAAAATGATCATGATGATGAATATGAATAAAATGTTATGCATATTATCAAGACATTATTTATTATTATTGTTATTGAACCATCTATGGATTGAAATATTGAACAAACAAGACTATTATAGTATAATATTAATGCAGTTATAAACTTGAATCTATAAATAAGAAAGACCAGACAATATAATAATTTATTTTATTATTTTACTCAATGTGTTCTGATAATCGTCTTTTAAACATGTAAATAGTTGAAAATATATTTTGAATTTTATCACTACATCACATTATTAATATTTAACTGTTTCGTGTATCAAGAATCATGGATTTAATTCAATTCAAAATCAAATTTATTTTTAATAATATAACATAATTTATGAAATTATATAATTTCAGTAAGATGAAAACATATAAAAATAAAAAATCCTAAGTTAAATAAATTGTGACTATTATTGTATGCAGTAATATTCAATATTATAATTTTATTAAATCTTAATCTTAACAAAACATTTTTATCTGAGCCTTACCTTTTTATTCAAAGGTACGTAAAATAATTTAATTTGGTAATTAAAATTATCTTAATTTTGTTTATAGTTTTATGTCATGTTTGAAGTGTTTCCATAGCTAAATTTAGTTCACTTAGTAAAACTTATAATTAATGTTCAATTTTCTTTTCAAACATTTTTAGTAGCAAATCACCGGTTTATAAAGATATAATAATTATGCATTAATGGTATTCATCTATCAGATGATATTATTAAAGATCGACCTCGCATACGTTTAATTTTAGATTTTATGCGAGTCTCTACAATAGTTCGTCGGTAGTTTGTAAATTAAAAATCAATTATAATTATTTTGTTTTTACATGAAAATGTATATTTAATAATGTAAAATTAATTTATTAACCGCCGCACTATTTTTTTTTTATTTGCCTAACTTATTATAGCAAAAATGATGTAGGCATAAATATTCATATAGTTTTTTTTACTTGAATTGATTATAAATTGTATTTGATTTTTTTTATAATAAATTATTTTACAGCGTTAGCCAAAATGTATTGTATTAATTTTTTTATTGTTATAAACGATATCTGTAGTTGATCTATAACTTAAGTGCATTATACAAGTAAAAAAATCATTTATAACTATACATATTACTCTTAAGACTTAATGTTTTTTAACTTATTTGTCTAATTAAAATATTTTACCTTTATTTTTATAATAGTATGAATATTATATTTTATAGTACTTTAGTCTTTTTTTACATAATCTATATTAAGTTTTTTTACTTCAAATATAGTATATACAAATCATATTTAAGCCTTTTAGGTAATATGCAATTAGTCTATATTTCATTATAAATTAAGTTTAGAAAAAAATCTCAACCATTTTATTTAAAATAAATAAATTTAGAGAATGATTGTTTTGGTTAGTTGATAAAGTTTTGTCGAAGTTGAGAAGACAAACTGTAAGATAAAATCAACATTATTATTTTTTTTTTTTTTTTGTATAAAACTTGAAATCATGTTACAAATAAAATAATAAAATAATTACAACACTTTATTAACACAATTAAATTTAACTTGATGAACTTGGAATTACTTAAACCTGCATTAGTATAACTGATGGTATAACTAACAATGGACATGGCCAACATTATAGTTATAAACTGTACTATAATATCTGTATTTAAAGAGTTCTACAGAAATAACGTGTGATTGTGTGATAAATTATTTTTCCTCATATACCATGCATAGATATATTATATATTTTTTAGTGCTTTTTTTAATTTTAAATTAATAACTTCAATTGAAAATTTATTTCATATTTATATGTATACAATTTATGATTATACTGATTATAGGCAAATAGTGTTGAAAATTATTTTATAAAAATAGGCAATCCATAAAAAAACCACTAAGCACAATGTGGAAAGACTAATAACTGTGATAAATATACATTTATTTTATTTATCTATTTATCTAAAAAGGTAAAGAGAGTAATATTATATTTAAGTAAATATGAGTATGATTACACTACATCTTATCACATGATTAGACTTTATTAAAAAGTAATTGTAAATTTTTTATATAAAATTTAATAAATATGTGTAATGAAAAGTCGAAAGATCCTTAAAATAAATTGAAATGTTTTTGTTTTTGTTTTTCTTTAATATTTGATTCAATAAAATGTATTCAAACGGTAAAAAATGTATTATCCATATACATTTTTTTTTTACTATTGTAGCTAACATGTAACAATAATGTTTACACAGTAAATATTTTTACGTGAGTAAAAATTTTACAGTCAAATACTATGTAATCCCCCTTTAAAAAGATGATGTGAACATACATTACAAGTTTCAAGAAATACCTACTATGATTCTGTGTTACTCGGTAAAACTGATATCTTTGTGTGAAAATGTTAGGCATTAAATGTTAAAATTCCCTGATAAAAAAGTTGTAATATACTTGTACAAATATATACCATTAAAATTAGTCATTATTTAAAAAAATTGTATATTGATTGTTAAATATAATATGTGGTTATGAGTATACGCATTATATTAAGTACACATAATTTTTTTTTTTTGTAATGATCTATATTAAATGTTTAACCCGTTTTGCATAAAAAAAAATGTTTAACGTCTTCTGAATTAATAAGATTAAATTTAGATTGAAAAAAATACTGCACTTAACTATTAACAGATTTTATATTATAAAATAATTATATAAAAACTAAAGAATATATCAAAATTAATCTTCTTTTATTATAAGAAGCTAATTATGTTTATTATTAAAAAAATCTTTGAAAATTCAAATAGGTACAGTACCTAAATGTATCTGAATTTTTAGCAATTCAATTAAAAAATATAATATGAGCTAATGATTAAAATGTATTAATTAAAAGTATATACTAGATATACTAGGTACTATGCGAGTATTAATAGTATTAAGAAATTATTAATCCATAAAATTATATTGTTATGTATTTTTTTTTTTATTTAATATGATTGTAACATATATCATTGATAAATTCAACTTGAATAAATCAGCATTAATAAAATATTAATAAAATTGGATTAGATTTTTTTCTTATTCCAATCAGGCAAGGCAACTTTAAAATTACAAAAATAAAAGGTAAAAACTTTAAAAGCATACAATCTTTGAAATTTGAATTTCCTAAATTACTAATTTGTTTATTGTTTATTTAATAACTAATAATATAATATATACAATACTTGTATTAACAACTAACTTATAAATATATATTTTATTAACTTTATCAATATTTATATTACGAGTATTTTATGTTAGTTTTAAACTTAATAATGAAAATTCAGATAAGTGTACAAATGATTTCGTAATATAATAAAGCATAACAATTTGGCTTTAATATAATTAATAATAACCAATTAAATATAAATATTCAATCTTAAACAATATCATCAGATGTTTGAGTTACTTACTTTTGGTTTTAAGTAACTTCAAAAGACGATGTTAATGATAATCTAATATTATATAATGTAAAAAGGTATTTCTTTGTTCTTTTAGTAATAAAAATAGTTTGAAAAGTGAAAAAGTTGAAAAAGGATTTGATGGTTTATAGTCATCGGGCACTTGCTTTGATGCTATATATTATAATATATACACACACCTCGGCATCAAACAATAGTGACAGAGCGTTGTATTATGATTATTATGATTATTATTGTACATGTTTGATAACAACGATAAAATAATTATATTGTAATAAATTGAAATTCTTTACATAAAGTGAAGTATAATCCTCGTCAAAATGAATAATAATAATAATTACAATAACTAATTAATATAATATAAACCACTGTAAAATTAATTTACCTGTCACTGTTTAAAATATATTAAACGAAATAATAAACATTTTGATAATTATTCGATAATATTAACCTTATATAGGCTTCCATTATCCGATCAAACGTTATTCTCCGATTATAATTTTGAAGAACCACCCCTTGCGATTCAAAAGTATGGAATTTCGAGATTAAGCTAGCAGTCGTGCATTTTACGAGAATATTATAAAATAGTTTTCTATAGTTTTCCCGTAATTAGCCGCTTAAATGTATATGGCTTGCGCCTGTTAAAATAAGTACTTGGTAAACTTTTAGTGGTCCAAAACGTCAAAAAAACAAGTAGATACGTTATCAAAGTTTTTTTTTTTCATTATTTTATCGTTTAATTAAATAATACGATTCCGATAAACCGTATTATGGATTAGCGAGAAAATTTTATGATATCTGAACTCCATATAATATTGTAACACTAATGCTTTGCATAGTTTTTTGATTTAAGTTGTAAACAATTTGTTTGTATTTATGCTACCTAACCTAAACCCAAACGATAAACACAGGGACTTTACGATATTTCTAATAGACATCTTAAACTTATATTTTTAAGAAAAACAACAATGCGTTAGTCGGGTTGAAATAAATTTAAAGAACATTTTCAGAACAACTTTATAAACGGTTTCACGTATAGTCGCAGTACACTAAACTCCCTACTCAGTACCACTATTGACTAATGCATGATGGTTGTGAAATTACGAAATACGTATTATATAAAAATCACAACGGTTAGGGTTAAGATCGGGTGATCTAAGCTCAGTGTTACTGACATTGTGTTTCTGTATCGACTATATTTATAAACGATATTCTCGGAAGAAATTCGATTGTTACTTTCAATGGCTCGCGTTCAAGCCTGTGCTATCCTTACACGATAGGTATATCAAAAACTCTAATAGAAACTGCTATACTGTCGCTCACATTTTTTATCCCAGGGTTCTTAAATTGTCAAACAAAATTCCATGTTATGTAGGGTTTTTATGTGTTACGTGTTATTCTTATAAACGAAAATATGTCGTTCGAACATTAAGTTTTGTTGCCAGTTATATTCTCACTATTCACTATTTTTACTACAATATAATTTTGAGATTTTATTGTTACTATAGGTATGTATTTTTATTATGCCATATACTCATTACATATTACGTAGTTACTTCTAGAGTCAATGGCGTGTATAGGAATTAATTTCGGAAGAGGAGGGGGGGGTGTATAAAAAAAATATATTGAATTAATAGTAGAAATTAATTTGATTTAAATTAAAAACTATGAAAACTAGAATATTATAATTAAATTAAAGCAAAAAATCCAATATTTGAGGCAGGTTTGCAGTGTGCAAGGTGTACCCTACCTACAATAAATTTCAGGGGTTGAGGGGGTTGAACCTTACCCCCTCACCCCTTCGATATACGCCACTGCTTTTAGTGATTATATATATCGATTTATCTTTTATCGATGCGCTTTTATTTTTAGACTATAGGCTATTGCTTGAAAATAATAAGATTTTTTTTATTTAAGCATTAATGTCATTGTATTAAATATAATACTGCCTAAGTACTGTTCTAAGAACCTATTTTTCATAATTAATATTTGAGAGTTACGAATGAGTCGTTACATCTTTAAAAATTTTCTATGTATTGATTCTCTGCACCACTGATAATTTTTTGTATTATATTACTTTTTCTTGGGCAATGCAGCTCTTTTTGCATGACATAAACGAACGGAAATGTAATTATTCTCTGTTTTAGAGTATAATTACACGCATATATACGCAAATAGTAAAGATTCTTTTGTAGTTCAATCACTCTCTTACCTCTACTCGTATATTTTTTTAAAAGGTCCATAAAAATATTTCAGAAAGAAATATAAGCAATACATAAGAAAATATTTATAAAAAAAATTACTGTAGAATTTTAAAAAAAGTAATCCAAATTCAAGTTCAGCGTAAAAAATGCTTCCAAAAACGTATTAATTGTATTTTGCATTAAATTGATGTAAACACTCCCCTCCCACAGATTAGTCATTTTTTTTTTCGATATTTAACTAAATTATTGTTCGATTTTATTTCGACTTGGGCCATAGACTTATTATCGGTTCTTCAACGATATTGTCGAATGTAGTGACTTGCAAATTTTAAAATTATACTTGCAAATTCTTGCAAACACTTGCTGAACATCGATATCGGCTTGAACTTTTTGACACAAGATGGGCGGTCCAAAGACGGTTCACACGTATATATAGTAGACATAACCTACACAGAACTATAGAAGAAATATTATATTATATTCGTACCTATAGGCTATTTTGCATATACCAACGAGACCTGTCATTGTAAAAAAACAAAATAGATGAGATGTGCCGTGTGGGTATTGCATACACTTTTGAGAAAAACCGGCATTCTCAATCCACTCGGAGACTGACGTATATTTATACAATTGTACAAATTCATAATATATTCAATAATAATATTGGTTTTTTTTCGGCTGCATCAGAGATGAGTCAATTTATATATTTATTGAATAAATAAAGTCTAACTTGTATACAATTAAGGTTCAATTTAGGAACGTTGAGAGAAATTCGGTGAGTGTCATCAAAACTAGTGTGTGCGCTCTTTTAAAATGGAACTAACTACAACTTTAAGTGAAAAGATAAAAATACTTTGTATCATAATGTTAATGGCTATACATTTTATTGTCTAAAGTTTTTAAATATAGTTTAGAAAAAAATTATAAATTGTACTTACGTGTAAATCTTATTTTAAATTAAATTGTTATTTGTTTTTATTTCTATAAATGATGATTACAAAAAATATTACGAAACTCTATTATTTTGTAATAAATCTTGTAAACACAGTTCATCATTATACTTAGAGTTTACGAAGCTTTCGAATAATTGCAAAATAACGAACGATACTCGCACAGCTACATAAATATACGATACCTACGCAATTTGTATATGATACTTTTCAAACTGCCGGACACATCGATTTATATCAATATTAAGGTCACAATCATTAGGAAGTTCAAAATATGTCTGCTAAAAAAAAAGGCCAATATACCAAAAAATTAACACACAAAAAAGTAAATAGTTTTAATCAATTAGTTATAGATAAAAATGTATATTATAGTTCTCGGTAAAAATTATAATTACTGATGAAAAATGAACAGTATTTTCATTCACTCGTTACCGATAAGTAACTTAAACACAATTTTCTTGAAAAATGTACTTTTATAGACTACCGATTAGTCAAGTTCCGTTACAAAATTTAGTCTGAAAGTATAAATATGATACACATGTAGTTAAGAGAAAAATAAAACCAAGACCTATATTATTGAATTGTCGTATGTATATATATATACATAAAATAAATTCATAAGGAAAATATGCAAATATAAGCAAGTCCAATGATTTAATTTTTATTTTGAATTATTTTTGAATTAATATGTACATAATATATTATTTTCAAAATGTAGGTATTCACTATCTGAATAAAAATTGTAAATTGTATCATTTCAATTATACGTCATATTGGTATTAACACTAATAATACATTATTAGACCATTTTAATTTATACAGTCTTTTCAATATAAACTGAACATATTGCTCCAAGTCTAGCAAATCCGTATCATTGTTGTCACCAATTTTAAAGTTAAATAGGTATATAATTTTAATGAAAACAGACAACATTGTAGCTTAACAATATTTAAATATTTTAGGCGTATGAAGCGTTCTATAACAGACTACGACAGTAATAAAATCAAACGAATGTCGCAAAAAATAAAAACGTATATCAAATGATACCCACTATAATGACTCCCTGTTATTAGTTTAATATTCTAAGTAGAAATTTATTTACGGACATAAACTTTAATCGTATCAATGGCCTTCAACGTGTATCGATCGATTTTGGGAAAGTAAACTAATTAATCCAAAGTTACTAATTATTGTATTTACTTATGAAACAACTATATTTAGTAATATTGTTTCCAATAATTTGTTATTTCGTCAACACTGATCAGAAAAAAAAAAAATTATATTTAATTTAAATTGAATGCAATATAAATTTATCATGAATAAACTAATTAAACTTAGATACTCTATACATTTGTTTTATGGAATAAAAAGTAATAGCAAGACCATTTAGGTTTTACAGTATTGGTCTTGTTTTAGTCTTGTTTTTGATCTTGACTTGCAAAATAGATCTTGATCCTTTAAGTGTTAATGCTGTTTTGGTATTGGTCTTGCAACAAGACGACACAAGCTCAGTCGAATTTCCCACCTATAACGTCGGCGCAATGTGAAGTCAATACGACCAGTGGCGTATTCAGAGACGAGGGGGGTGGTTAAGGGGTTATAATTTCGCCCAAGATTTCCAGTTTACAGAAATAATAAAATTAATAATATATAAGTCCAGTCCAGTGTAATAGTGTGCATATAATTAAAACTAGTTTTTCGTTCCATGCATAAATTTATTCTTAGTAGCCTGCCCTCTGCCAGAAAAAATAACTGGATACGCCACTGAGTACGGCGGTATAGCCATAGTCACAATTTAGGATACGTGAGCTTATGTGTACTTGACATCGACATAATTTATGTAATTTGTGTTTAACTAGTTTTTATTTGGTCAAAAACATTTTTTAAGCCGTTTTTAAATATTTGGTTATTCAATTGTAGTCGGTGGGACTGCGGAAGAGTATAGATGTGTCGTGTAATCACAAGGACAACTAAAACAAAAAAAAAATTTGAAAAATAGGGGCTTCAGCATCCACAATGTTTTCAATAAAATCGCACCATCAGTTTCAGTATTCTATCTCGATATACCTAGGTAGGCACCGAAAATAGGTACGCCGCCGTCTCTGTCGACGTTTTAGATTTAGGCGGACTGCTCATCGCGCCACCATCGCGCGCGCGCCCACCCTTAGCGCGCGACCCCGCCGACCCGCCCCCAACGCGGTCAGATCTCGCTTGCCGCCGATCGCCGCCGTGCTCGCAGTCATTCCACGGACACCACCACTAGCATACAGTCGCACAGCACCGCATCAGCAGAGCCATGGGTACGTTCCGCCAAAGGATGGTCGCGATCGCAACGGTCCTCGCAATATTCACCGCAGCTCCGAGCGTTTCGAGATCGGTCAGTACACAATAAAAATATATATTTTTAATATAAATTTATTTTATTTAGAAACATAAGATTTTTTGTAATTACGATAACAATAACAAAAACGATAGCGGCAAGCGCGATGATCGTATAGTAAATATATTATATTTTTAACGCGAGAGTCTGATGTCTATATATTTAGTATGTTTTTTAAATATATGTAAGTGTATTATTATTAAATATATATATATATATATATATATGTAGTAAAGAAATATATTAGGATTTTTTTCTTTCTTTCTTATTTTAATCATATTATAATATAGTCGAAATATGGTAACAAAAAAAAAAAAAAAATGCAATTGCACCTACCACGCTATTTGGTTTCTGGTTGAATACGTGATTTAAAATGATTTTAGATATTTTTTTGCTGTTTTTATTTCTCTCGCCTACCCATCATTCATATTTTCTAATACTCAATTAATGCTTTCATCTTTTTTCGAAAAAAATTTTCCCTATTTGTTTAAATAATATTATTGTGAGATCTATTTTTTTTTTTAACGATTTAAGATAATAATATGACATTGAACAGGTATTATTTTTTTTTTGATAGAAAGAATGTTATATCTGAAAACCAATTTTTTAAATAACATGAGTAATATTATTTTTCGATTGAATCTCAAAATTATTGTCATCCTCAAAAACGAATTTAACCTATTATTCTAAATAAAAATGACAGTTACAGACTTGGTATGTTATTATAAAAAGATAGTTAGATCGTCATTTTCACGAAAAATATATTTGAAAAATCTGTTTTATTTTTATCAAAAATTGTTTGTAGAAAAATCTTTTCAAACTCTTAATATGATAGCAATTCACCTTAAGTAGTATAACCATTCTTGTATTACACGAAATACGTTCACTTTTATTGTTAACTATATTATAGTTATATGTGAAAAGGTTAAGGTAATGTATCCGGAATTAATACCTTTTGAGAAAAAATATTTATATGCAAATATTACTTTTTTGGGAAACACTAAATTATACAACGTTTTTTATCAAAAAGATTGGAAGTAGGCCGTTCTAAGAAATACTTCGAGAAGGCAAATAAAATATAATAAGAAATAATAATAACGCGTACGCATATATGGCTATAATTCAAAGATGAAAAATACACGTCACAAGAAAAATGTAACAATTTATTCCTTGATAATACCTAAAAGTTGTAATAGCATAATATTACTTTATTATGTATATTAAATAATATATATTGCCTATTTTATACAATTTTCGGCTAGTTTGTCATGTTTTACTTCGATTTTTAATGAAAGTTCCCTTTTTCATTCCTTTTTTAGGTATTCTAATTCAATCTACGATTTGATTATTAGTACAATACCACATATTTATAATTATCTATTGTAGGACATTAGAAATGAATCAAAGTTACATACTTTCTTTTTTCTTCTCGAGTTAAATACGTAAATACCCTTACAGATCACAGATAGATAGTATTTTAACTTTCCGTTTTATAATTGTTTTAATTATTTATTGCTTAAATTTATTTTCAATGTCGACAAAAAATTTTTTTCGATAAATTCTAACCCTGCACTGCATCGGTCGCGTGGATTACTATTGTAATCCATTCAAAAATAAATTAATATTTTAAATTATGGGAACCAATAGAATTAACTAATTTTAGTATTCTGAAATAATATCTTGTTTAATCTAATCAGTTCGTTATCTAATACTATTTGTAGCATCTGTCGTTATTATCTAAATTTAAAGCGTGTTGGATTATCATTGTATGCCGTGCGATTTTTCATGTAGAAGTATTTTTTAATTTTTAATTTTTTCGTAATTTGTATTTTTAAGCCCAATTACTAATTATATATTAAATAAATAATTATTATTATATTTGTAGGATACTATTATACAAATTTAATGACATTTAGTCTCATCAAATTTGATGAAAATAAACTGTAATTAATTATTATTTATAACAATTAATATATTATATTATATTATTTTTATTATTTTAATATTTTAATTTTAATGTAAATTGTTATTTTGAAGTTAAAATACAAATATAACTCTATTTTTTGAATCGATATATTTTTTGATGTCTACTAAATATATTGGTGTAATTTGAATTTCCAAAAAGACACAAAAAAAAAAAAAAACAAAACCGATTTTTCATGTAGAAGTATTTTTTAATTTTTAATTTTTTCGTAATTTGTATTTTTAAGCCCAATTACTAATTATATATTAAATAAATAATTATTATTATATTTGTAGGATACTATTATACAAATTTAATGACATTTAGTCTCATCAAATTTGATGAAAATAAACTGTAATTAATTATTATTTATAACAATTAATATATTATATTATATTATTTTTATTATTTTAATATTTTAATTTTAATGTAAATTGTTATTTTGAAGTTAAAATACAAATATAACTCTATTTTTTGAATCGATATATTTTTTGATGTCTACTAAATATATTGGTGTAATTTGAATTTCCAAAAAGACACAAAAAAAAAAAAAAACAAAACCGGATTACAATAATTGTTATCCACGCGACAACCGTCGCCGTCGTTCTATTAAAGCGCGCGACCTATGCAGGAGTAATCGTGCTTAAAATAAACGAGCTGTTTCGTTCGGGAGGAACTATTTGATATCATATGCCCTTTCGAATGAATTTTTTTACTTGTCTTCTTAATTAGGCCCTCGCATTTATTTCTCCAATATCACCATTGTCCAGCTCGGATACTCGTGTATTAAAATATTTTTAGTTGTTGTTTTTCATCAGTGAAATAGAGAACGCATCTATAACGTGAATGGCAAAATTGTATTTATTGGAAATTGTAAACAAAATAATATTATCTACAAAAAAAAGAAGGAAATATAGTTTTCAAATGTACTTCGTTAATAGTGAACTATTTATATTTTTAGTGTAAGGTCTCGAAATTACCAAAAAAATCACAAAGAGATGTCATAAATCGTTTTAAGATTAATATCATAATGTTAAAATTTGTGGAGTAGGTGTTATAATCTCCATATTTTCTTTAAAAGAAAAGATAAAAACACCTTATATAAGAAGGTGTAAAATTGACTTCAATAAATAAGACATACAAAATAAAAATAAAAATATCATTATCAAAAATGCTAAATTTTTCTTATCGACCACCAGCAACGCATTACCTAAAAATGTGTATATATATTATACTATTTTTTTAAAGTAATTCGAATTAATTATCATTTTATTCAACTACGCCGTTGGTAGGGTATAATTATTGTTGCGTAGGTACTCTGCAACGTATACGCAGAGTATAAAGTTACGCTGATATTCAGCGCCGGAATCACAACTAAATATATTCATATTTTATACTTTTGTCGTGTAGTTTCTGGGTTCCGTAGAGAATGTTTTGGTTTCTTTGTGAAAAAATAAAATCACATCAAAACGGAATTATAACAAGCGTGTTGAAACATTCATAAAAGTTGTGTGTTTTTAGTAATGTTAATAATAATTTTACATTGATATTTTTCGTTTTATATTCACCAAATATTTCTGGAAACGCAATTAAAAATTAAACTATATCGAATTTTAACTTTCCATACGTTTGATTCAAGGGGAGTAGGCAGATACATTATTTATAATTTTATCGTATATTATAAGACATCTTCTATAATAATAAATTATAATTCATCGATTTGTCGATTAGCAAAATATTAGCAACAGAAAATGGAATATTATAATCATAACCCAGTGAGCATAGAAAATCAAAAATAATAAGATATAGGATTGATTCCGATAATATTGAACAATTTAAGTATTTAATCCAAGTATATTATAATATATACAATTCTATGTTATCATAAACCGTTATGAAATCTTCTTAACAGGATTGATAGAAAATTAACATTTCCAAATGATTTTTATTGAAAATTTCAATTGAAATACTAATTGATTTTCGAATATTTTGTGCTTACGGGGCCGGATTTAAACTTATATATAGAAGAGGCTCTTAGAAAATCAAAATTTCGGGAGTTTATCGTTAATAATTATCTAAACGGTGTTAATTTATCCAACTAATCAACCATTTTTAGCTTAACCAATCTATTGTAATATATAAGACCTATAACATTTTTTTTTAACTTGTGTAGGACGTGTAGGTATTTATTGTTATTTATATGGAAAAATGAACAAACGTCTTTTAAATATTTTTATTATCAAAAGTTCCTACCTAGGAAAAATAATAGAACTTTTTATGGGGAAAAAGTAAATTCAAGTCAAGTGAACTCTTAAATGATTTTAATTATTTAAGTAAATTCTTAAAAAAATTACATAGATCTAATTTTTACAAGATAAATAATTTTATATTATATATTTCATTTAAAAATATAACTCATACAGAAAATGTTCGTAAATAAATAAAAATATTATGAGGTATTATATATTATTATATAATAATGACTGAAAAATAGAAGGAAACAATATTCATATCTGTTTCCACGGGTTTCTTAAATGCGTTAGACATATTATAATCAGTTATCCGTCGGTTAAAAAAATGCTTATCAACAATACATTATTACAGATATTAAAGTATAAAACAAACTTCATGTAGAATAAAAAATCAGAACATAGTTTTGATAAACAATTATAATAATATATATCACCCGTACTACTGCTAAAGTGCTGCATACTCGTTTTTGTTATTGTTATTACTATAATTATTATTACAAGTGTAGTTATTTTTATTGTTAAGTTTATACAATTCTGATAAATAAAAATACGTCGTCGTTAATTTGATGATGTACAAGTAATACCTCAGGTCCTATCAACTGAAATAACTTTCATCGCTTAATGCTGCACGCCATACTTTATTAATCATTTGCGCTCTTCGTTATTATAATTAAATTTGTATCGAGAGCTTAAAATAAAATATGTTTTATACATAAACTATATAAATATATAATATATGCAGAACTTGTTAAACACGTACCCGTAACTACATATCGATGTTCCGTGTCTACAACTCAAAAAAAGTTATACTAACTATATTGTTACAATAATTATTCAAATACACGACGATTCAAGTCGGAAATATGTAAATCCCAATCCTAGCATAATCCCACCTGACCCTACAGTAAAATATTTCGGAAAATAATTTATTTACCGAAATATATTGTTTAGCATTGGATAAACTCTATATAAATTATAATAATATATTGTAATATACTGGTGTCTATCGCGTTTTTCATTACCATCAATAATTACTGTATTTTTTTCTTAGGCTTTGGTATATTTGTTAAATACAATTCGTATTATAACAGAGAGTTATAATTCGAAATATTTGTATTATTCGTAATAATATATTCGTTTTTACCTAAATTACATATTATTATATTATTAATTTATGAAATCACCCTAAAATTTTAAACCGTTGATGGTCGTAAATATATATTATAAAGTTCAACGATTTAAACTTTTTCAATGTACTACTAATTTTCACCAGTTTTTAAATTTAAATCTTAAGGGCTGAAGTGAGTAAGGGGAGTGCAATAACTATAATTTAATTAAAGTACAATGAAGGCTGACACTGCAGGTGAGACACTCGTTGCATAATACAATTTTAAATATTTAGATTCCAGAGCAGAACAAGGTAGATCGTATATTTAATAATGTTTTCTCTCGCTACTTATTAAAATATATGTATACATATATTATTATATATAGCTTCATATTAGTATGACAGCTTGGTTATTGAAACACGATAGGTGTATATTTGAACTATTTGAAGGTAAGAAAAAACCGATTAGATTATATGGTCAAGATCGTAATGAGCGGTTGCATCGAAGTATAATTGGTTTTCAAATTAATAAAAATATATTAAGGGAAAAAGTTTAGCCTACACAAGCATGATAAAAAATAAAAAATACATATATTAAATTCTATGCAAATATTGGTAGTAGGTAGTGCAGCAACGAATTTCGAATAATAATGACGTTGCTTTTGTTATCTTTCGGTTGATTGACTGATTTTATAAAACACCACATTTTTATAAGCAATTTTGATACCAACGGTACTGAACATTTCTACATAATAATACTAGTATAGGTATTAAACCAAAAAATCCACGTTGATTTTAATGATTTAACTACGAAAAAAAGCATTTATAAGTTTACCCTAACCTACCTTTGAATTTTTTCTAACTCTTTTAGGAATGTACTTACAAATTATATTATATTATACAGACTAGTTTGAAACTCAAATGAGAGAATACATAATAATATTATTATTGTACAGTGCGATATCTGATAAGACGATTATATCGATAATATACAAAAATGAATATTTTAATCGATTTTCTTATAATTAATTTGTTTCAATGAAACGTCTAGAATAATTATACTAAAAATCCCACATATTCGCCCATAATGACAACGTTAATCAAAAATTCTTAATTCAAATCTCATCGTGCACTATAATAATAACACACGTATAGCATAGCCATTATTATAGCTGTGTAGTGGTGTTATGTTATTGTCGGAAAAGCATTGCGCAGTAAAAAATTGTAAATCTGTCAAAATCAGCAGGCCTTATGACGACGTGGTAGTAAATGATTATGGCGATGATAAAAAGAACGATTCGGTTTCTGTCGATACTGCAATTCTGTTTGGGAGAAAAAGGTTTTGATAGTATGAAATGAATCAATAGAAAGCCTAAATTCTTGACCCGCAGACCTAAACAAATACATATCCGTAGTAACTATCTATATACCTACAAATACGTTATCAGTGTTGAAAAATTTTGAAATCAAAACGAAATATCGTTCGTTTCACATTTGTACAAAACAAATAGTAAGATAGGGTTAGACGCTAATTCACAGTCTTCTAGCCAAACACGGTCGCGTCAAACCTCGTAATATGCGTTGCTATTCTTTAGATTCTGAGTGGAACGATGAAATGTCTCGGACATTTTACGCCGTTTTATTGAAAACAAAAAAAATCACTATTTGTACACACGTCTAGTATTCCTAAATATTCTATATGAATGTGGTCTGTCGTGTTCCACCGAGTTTGCCTCTGCAAATAATTTATCAGTTATTGTAAATTATTTACAATTTATGCTTATTTAAATGACTCTGGTTCGTAAAAAACTATAAACCTTATACTCATCGGTATTAAAAACGCATAATACAAAGAAACCGTATAAGACTTAGAAATTTCAAAAATCAGAATATAAGTAAATGTATATTTACAAAATGACGAAAGAAGAGTAAACGTAAGAATTTGAATCATACTATATGTATTTTTATACATAATATAATATATGAATTTACCTACGTAAGTGATATAGGTACTGGTCATACTGGTTATTGACACCCATAGAAGGGGTATATACCTTCATATTAGGATAATATAAATGTATTCGATATTCGTATGCATTATACTATCGTCTTGTTATTTATTTTTTCCAATATTGATATCATACAAAAACGCATTTGAGTTATTATACGTACAAAATGTATAATAATAATAATAAATAAATGTTCAGAAAATGTGCGTAATATGATCTAAAAATACTGATGCACGAGATATCAACTGAATCGAGAACGTCAAAACTGAGATATAATAAAAATATGATGTACCTACCTATTACTTATATTGTTATATTATATGCAATGTGTAATATTAAGCGAATGGAGGAAATCGAATACTTGCAAGAATAGCTCGTTGAATTACCAATAAAATATCGACGGCGAAAAATAACAACGACAAAATATATATTGTACATAATATTTTTAGCGATATTATTACATCATAAATCGCAATAATTACGTTTTACCGGTAGTATTATTCTATCACGATGCATTACTCGATATATACCTATATAATTCTTCTATAAATAGTAAAAAGACTAAACGACAGTTTTAGAAAAATCAAATTTTTAATATTATGTTCTTAACTTATGGCTTCGATTTTACTCTAGTGGCTCCAAGGAATGAGGTTGTTACTTGTCACGTTACATGTATATCCCATATTATGTTACCTGAATAGCCTATGCAATCATTGAATAGTATTTACTCAAAATACTGTCTTTTATAATGTATTATAATCAATATAATATTATTGTTTAAAAAATATTAAACAGACACTGAACTGAGAACAATATTAAAATTTTAAGTGCCAATCAAATGTATTCAAGTATAATAGGTACACGTTATTTCGTATGTCCGTTCAGCCAATTTTTTCTACAAAAATTTTAAGAAAAGAAATAAAATTATTTTTTATAGTTTCATCCGTATAAAAGTATATAAAACATTCGATAAGCAATAATAGTCAGAGTCATGTGTTTGCTTGTTAACGCGCACGTATATTACAAGTCTCTCGACCATAAAAAAATATTGGTATTTTTACTTAATAGTATTTCTGTTAGTAAATGGTAGTTTCGAAAATGATAAATTAAACATCTCATTATTATTAAACTGTCGTTTGTTCCGTATGATATAATACTCAGAACGCCCCATAATATTACTTAGCCCTTTTATCATTTATCAGACGATAATATGTTCGTGCGGCGATCCATTGCGGTTGTGGCGTATAGTATCTTCGCCGATCCTGCAATAACATTACCTACGTTAAATAATAGGTATAGTATTGTTCATATTCCGGCAGGAAAAACGTTTATTTAGGAATTTAAGTTTTCTACGGTGGTGATGCGAAATATTTGGTTTTTAATCACAAGTGGTTAATGAAGAGTAGGCTCAAAAATGATGGACTATATAAATGACTGAACATAATCCGTTTTTATTCTCAATTTTATCCTTTTTTCAAATAAAACTAGGTTTGACCTAATTTTATGATCACATTCGTTTTAACCTGTACGTTTACAAATAAAAATTAGTCTTGGCAATAAATTTAAAAATATACTAGAAATTTTCAACTGTGGAAGATCGAAAAAAAAATTTAGGACACCACATCTAGTACGACTGCATTTTATATAGTGACAAAATAAAAGTCATCCGAAAGGTCCTGCTACGATACTTTAATACGACCCGGATAGGCCTGTATTGTTTATTATAGGTGTACGTATTTATGTATTTGCGTGTGATATTAAACAACAACGTCCATTTTAAACGCACCGAGTGTATTATATTATGTGAAACGAGGTGTAATTCAAAAGACGATTTAAGTTTTTCCCATCGGAGGATTTAGCGGCGGAAACAGCAGCGGTGGGGTGACGACGTCGTTTTCATTCTTTCTTTCGTATTTTTTTCCTTTTTTTTTTCCATACGAATAAGTGCAAAAAGCATCAAGAAATAATAACGCGATCGCGTTTGAAGAATACAAAACAAACGTTTAGATACGCGGTTGTGGCGTCGGCCAGACTCCTCGTCTATAAACGATTACGTATATACTATTATATTATATTTCTCTCAATTATTTTTTCTCTCTGTTTTTACTGTCACGGACGATAATAAAGATGACCCTTCGCGTACAATAGTGTCAAACGATAAACGTGCATAAATGTGCTCGTACACTATATATATATACTATTATATTACTAATGTATAATAGACAATATATACGTTTATACGCAGTGCGAATTGTTCAGTAAATAGTTGTACAAATGATTTTTATTGCTGCCCAGGCAATTGGTTTCTATATAATATTTTAGTACATACATTTTTTTTTATTATTGTTTTTTTTACTGATGGGTGTTTGGTTTTTAAATTGTTCTATCTCCGGGTTTATTGCAGGCACAAATGTGTCGAAGTTTTGATTTTTCGTGAAAAACTATACTATTATGTTACGGAGTTGTATAAAAGTGCATATTATATTGCTATAAATTAATATGTGTACTGGTACGTTTATGCGTATTTCGACCGTTGCACTTGCACATCATTCGACTAGGATATACCTAGTATACCTAGTATTATATGGTCAATATAATATTGTATTCAACAGTGCCAGGATTTTTATTCTTGCGTAGTACTAACTGCGTTAGTACTTGCGTGTTGGTGGTTAACTAGTATTTGAATGGACAATAATTAGACATACAAATCTTCATGTAAGACACATATACCTAATTGTTTCAGTGATACATAAAAATATATATTTTACTAATAAATTGTATTATGTACTGTTAATAGTATATTAGAAATTATAATATTTGTTTGTGGTTAAAAGATTAAAAAAAATATAATGTAAATAATATAAAATAATGAAAAATAATATGTATAAGTTTTATAATCCTTCTATTGATTTTTGGGTGCTTGATAATTTGAATTAATTAAAACTTATAAAAATAAGAGCGGATATTATTTTTTTTAAATTGCTACCTTCTTTATACTAAATAACTGACCATGACAAACAGAAAATTTAAAAAGTGTACTTATAATTACACAATACGAAAAAGTAAGTAACTAGTACAATAAATTCCATAATAATATAAACGTATATTAGCTATCCTAACTCTATCGTGAGCTGTTGAAACAATAAGGTTCTAAGATTGGTAATTGGTTTTTTTTTTCGCAAAAAAAAAATAAAATAAAAGTAATGTATCGAAAAATTGTATTTCGTAATATTTTTGCTCGAAAAGATGTGTGGCCGAATCGATAATATTAAACACCCATTATGATGACTCCTAAAAAGAATATTTAATTACTCAAAAAAGTATAACTAACTTGTCAATTTCGTTTATAAAATATTAAAATTCAGAATTTTGATTATTCTTTTCGTTTTTTTGTCAGTAATATTTGATAATACAATAATTTGAGTTTGAGCTATATAATATGATGATATATTTAAGTATATGTATGTGGCTTAGTGAGTTATCATTTTAAATGTTTAATAATATTACAATTTTAAGAAGAGTTTTGACGAGGATGGACGGTGCAAGATAACCTGTCAAAGGTACACGTCATAATGACATGATGACACGTCATGCGCATAATATGGCCGTCACTCATCATTATAATAAACGTTTAAAAGATACGTTTATATTCTCGCTTGGGCATACTTTGTGAATATATTGTATTATGACTAATGTAGTACGTTGTATAAGCACGATACGCAAATCTTTGCTATTAATTTGTTCAATCAAAGTTATAAAAATAACTTATTTGTAATGAGGTGTTGACGTGTTGTAGCGAATAATAATAATAATAATTGTAAAGCTATGAACACGTTTTGTGTAAATTGTTTTTAGACAAATTATAAAACTTCGATATGTTGTAACAATTTATAATAATTAACAGTTACCTACTTATAATAATTTTGTTAGGGAGTTAAGACTTGATGTATTTGAAGTTTGGTAGCCAAAATTTGTTTAGAGGTAGTTTTAAAATGTTCTCAAGTTATATGAAATTTAATATAACGGATGGAAAATCGGAGTAATGGAAAATAGTTTACAACATTAGAAGAAATCTATTTAATATCTCTTCGCAAAGAGATAGTTTCACAAAAGGGTAATATTATATATATGCGCATTAAAGGCACATCAGTTTGCAGTAAACACGATATCATATTTATAATACACATATAACCCACTTAATTGAAATATTGTCTTAATTAATTTAAGTGTTACGTACGACGGTTACAAATAGCAATGCGGAGAGAGTGTATATGGATCATATAGTATATATATGTGCACTTATGTATAGATCAGTTATCGGTAAACACGTAAACACATCGTGTTGTGTTACACTGCAGAATTTTTCACTGCAGTCACATTAGATGTTTTGACCATTTTATAATATTTTATTTTTGAGTTTAAAATATCGACGTACCGTGTAACAATAATGATCTGAATTCGCGACTTATATACTAACATATTTAAATATTTGTATGGGGTTATCCTACAGACCTTCTTTTTACTAGTGAGGTATCTGCTTACTAACTGTGAGTTTTTTTTAGTCGACCAATAAGTAAAACACTAAATTATTTGATGTATAGTCATAAAATTTGGATAATTGCCCCTTCAGAAAAATTTTGTAAACCAGATACTTATAAACTTTCTTCGAACAAAACATTTTAATTATGGAAAAATTGCAAAAATAACTTATTCCTTTCTGATTTTTGACAAATTATTAACACGGATTGCAGTTAATACAGTATACTTATAATACGGTGCGTAAAGTAAAGTAAAGTACAAATTGTCTGACTAGGGAAATAAAGTCGCAATTGTGTAATTTAGTATAGGACAGATTAATAAAATAAATTAATAACCGAAAAATAATTAATTAAGATTTTACAAAACCTTCGGTCTAGACTTAACCCAGCGCTCGACTAACGTGCATACATATAATCACACGAGAAGGTAAAATTCAATTCCGTTTAAATCGAAATAAAAATATTCATTCAACAATACGATTTATGAGCAAATGTAATATACCAACGTTTATAGTGCATACATGCGGTATGCCATTGTTTTTTTTGTTTTTTGTTAAATCTCACTCAAATGGGTGTGTCAACGCCGTTAAAGGTATTCGGTCGTACCTATAAATGTTAACATCGCTAAATATGTTAAGTCGATTTTGAAAAAAAATAATTGATGCTTGAAATAAATATTATAACTATGATTTTCAATATTTTCGGAAGTACCTATTATAATATATCAATATAATACATAGATTACTGTAAAAATGTAAGTAATCCCTTATTTTAATTCACCAAATCTACATATCCTTGGCAAATAATTAAAAAAACAATTTATCGGACGTATTTTTTTGATGATGTTTACACAACTAGGTAGTACTTATAAAATAACCAAATACATTTTAATCCGATTTACGCAAATACTATGAAATGAACAGAATAATAATAATTATAATATAATTAATACAATCGTAATCTACTGTAGTGGTACGACAAAATTGCTGATTACAATGCATTCATAATTAAATTTCTATTTTTTTTTTAAATTATTTAATTTATTTATTTTAATATATTTTCAATGGAAAGATTTTTTTTAATAATTCACTGTATACAATATAGATTAATTACAAATCAAGCACAGACGCAACTTTTAGAGGTATCGAATTTGAAATAAATAAATATTTATAATATATACGTTGTCGAAAATTAATCAAGAAAATGGTGGATAGTAATAAATGTTTATAATATCCATTGAAATTGATATTACATAAGGTTATATTTCAATTTTAAATTAATCTTGTAAAATTATTGACTTACCTATATGTATGTGTATGATTACGTCCTGAAAATCAGAAATAATACTAAATTTATTTTTTTGAAATGCTATTTTTAACTTTGTTTGATTTGCGGTGAAATACGATCGTACAATATTATTCTACAATAAACTACACATTCCCTCAAAAAACGTGAAATATCCGATTTTAAGATATCAAAAAAGTCATACAAGCTTGATAGATTAATATAATTATTCTCCAATAGAGTATTTAAACTTTAAACTATACAGAACACAGCTAAAATCGTCAAATGCATATCGTCTTTACGTTTTCATAAAAGAAAGTTGCAATTTTAATGATAGTGAATTATTTTTTATCTTCACGATGATTTAATATTTATTTCAATACATTTGATCAGCTTATGGTATTATTAAGACTATAAAAAACTCGTATGTACATTATAAGTCATTCGCACGACATTTATTGCTATAATATTATATATTTTATTACTCGTACTTTTTTTTACGAGCACTTAAAATTTGAAAAAAAAAAGTCTTATGGACATTAATAGGCAACCGGACTTAGGTCAAAATCGTTTTTTGTAGTGATTATTTATTTTGGTTTCGATTTGGCATACCTATGGGCTATGATGACGATGACGATAATAATGTATCCAATATTTTAAACTTTTGTAACCGTGGTCAGTGGAGCGAATAGTCATCGCATCGAGTCAGTTGGAAATTTATCTTTTCCGCGAATAAACCAAATTTTTAAAAGACTTGTAAAGAATACTTTTTTAATTGTAGAAACATAGTATTCAAAAATACCAAACACTATTGCTCATGAATGTGTTTGAATCTTATTTTTAAATTTTCATTTCAATTTTAATTTTTTCTCTGTGGCTTCATGCAACATTTAATATTAATATTTATTATTTATACGAACAAAATTTATTCTTTCTGTAATCATTTCTCACTAGTAGTTACTGATATTCCATAAAAGAACAACTAATCAGTATTCTATGTATGCACATATAATGTATTCATATTTATTGTTAAAAAATTAATTTTGGATGTTGGCTTTTTAAATGTCAAGGATTTTTAGGGCTGGGCTGTAAAATGTTGGAAACAATATTTTCTGGGGCAGATTATTTTTACAGATACAATTTTTTTTCTGTTAAAAATAATATTTATTATTTATGTTGATGTGTTTAGCTCATTTAGAAGAATAAAAAATACAAAAAAACACAATATTCATATTATAATGTATTTGAGTATATTTTAATCTCAATGTATGTTTAAAATTGTATTAAAATTAAAAAAATATATACTTAAATTCGAACACTTTACAATACTGCAATTTGAATATTTGTGTTCCGTCTTATACGCACAATACATTCATTATACATTATATAAGTTGTAATGTAATTTTAACTGAGCCAGTGACATCAAATTCAATCATCGAACAAACAAAACAATAGTGATAAATTTATACTTATAAATATTTGATTATAATATTTAGCAGATAATGAATATTTGGCGGCGATGAAACATTCAATTGAAAAAATACTGGTTGATGTACCAGACAGATAACGTGGAAATTGAACGACCAAAACGATTGCAGCGAATCGGGTCGACGATAATAATATTGCGAAATACATTATGTGAAACATCCCATCACGATAACAATTTAACCGAACAAAGGATATAATGCAGGATACTTATTTGTGCGAAAAAAAAAAAATCGAAAACGAATGTTACAATGTTTACTGTTGGATAATAAAGGGCACAATATAATATTATTATAATATGCTTAACAGATTTTTATTTTTTCGTATATAACGACATTAAATCGTGTCGCTTCAATTCTCTCTTGGCCTCTCTCTCTAAACTCTAAAGTATAAAGATCTTATAAAGTAGATTTGACTTAAAATGACGTTTGATATATTGTTTAAGTTGCGGTTGAGCCCGGACTGTAGTGAGTTATATCATTTGTGTACGAATATTGTTGTGTGCAGCTCGTGTAGTCGTGTGGCTACCATAAAAAATATTATATTATTACAGTTGCGAACTTAATAAAAAAAAACAAAACCTTACCGACACATTTAATAATAAATATCATTATTTAGTTTTTATAAGAATAAGCGACTATATTTATATCATAATGATAATATTTATTTTATCGCGCATTCTATCGAGTTCAGAAAAATATTATGTTTTTCTGGAAACTTAATGGAACCTGTTAATTGTCTTAGTTTGATTTGCTTTACCCATTATTTTATTTGTCATAGGTATTATTTAAACTCGTTTTATCTATTAAAAAACATAGGTACATCAATGTCTACAATTTATTTATTTTACATTTTTGACTAGTTCCAATATTGAAAATAATTATAAATTAATTAATTAAAATTAGTAAAATAAACGTAACTTAGTAAGCCACCGATGTGAGATGTTCTCAAAAATTGTATTATATTTCATTTTTATAATAATTGCTTTCGGTTTAATATGACACTAGAATATTAGTTAAGCCATGTGATATGTAAAAACTTTTTAATGAATTGTCTACACATTTTTTTTTTTTAAATTAAGTATACCTACCACGCGACCAATAACATCAACAGCATTAAAACCGCTTGTAAGTTACTTTGAATTTATATTTAAAATAAAATTTTCCTTAAAATTGTCTGCTAAACTCCTTCGTAGATCATAATATTCACAAACGCGATAAAAATATTCTATGAATATATCGTTGTTTTTTTGTTGTTTTGCTTTACAATTTAAATGTATTAAATCAACGGTGTAATCAAATTGCTATGCTTACTTGTAAGTCTAATGAACGAATACTTGGATTACGGTAATATAATTATAATATTATTTCGATGACGTTACGAACTATAAATTCGTTATTAATTAGATTGAATCGTAATATCCAATAAGGATTTAATTTAATACTCGATACCACGAATACGCACTTGTTTTTATCATAATAATTATGACGTTATACGAATTACGCGAGTGATGATGAAACAGAAACGGATTTAGTTTTCGTGTAAATATATCATTTCAAAAAAAAAAAAAAAAAAATTGAAATATATATTCATTGACATTTATTGTAGATATTTTATTTTTGCAATTATTTTCTTTGAATTGCTTACAAAATCAACGTAATTTGATTACGAGCTCTAATTAAATTACCACCAATCCTAAATACGGTGACTGGTACCTACACAAATACTCCGTTTGATGAGTCAGGTCGTAGATTTATTTATTTAAAATCAGCCCTCTGGCAAATTAATTCGCTTTCCGATATCATATAATATATATATGTACGGCGACCGAGGATAGCTTTTGTGCGTACACATATACCACCATCACCGCTATACAGTAGATACGTGCACGCCTATATAGCATGTATACCTATTTACCTTCTTTTTATCTTTTAATATTCATGTACACGATCAGTTTTGGTTGATTTGTTTTCTCCTTCGTATACTAAGTAAACTCTGACGTGGGACAGACCTTTATTTTTTTTTCTTTGAACGGAAACTGCACGTTGCATTCCATCACATGCTCGTACCGTTATATGTTTACAAGGGGAAACAAAAATAATAAAATTATCCTAAAAATCCGTTTCAATTTTATAACTCAGACGTCTCATTAGATCGAGTTTTATAATTATTATTATTATTATTATTATTTTTTTTTTTGTCATCGACGGTGAATTTTCAACAGACAACAAAAATAGATTATTTATAACTTATATAACTCGGGACTCTAATATATTTGACATAATATTAAGATAAAGAAAAAGCTAAACTAAAATTAAATTTAAACGTATCAATTGACTAATCATTAACACAATTGAAAAATATTTAGGTTTATTACGTTAAAATAGGACAATTCTAATAAATAGATAATACTTATTACGATCAAAGTTATACTTTACATGTTTTTAGATTTTAGAAAAATACATAAATGCATATAAATTTTATGTGATTTTGAATAATATATATTATATTTAGTCACTGTATATGTAAATTTGTAAACAATAAAATGTTTAAGAATTTTACAATATTAATCACAAAATAACAGAAATAGAATCAAAATAAAATATTTTATCGTACAATACCCAATATTCTAATAGTATAAACACACTAAAAAAAGAAGTATTCGTGGGAAGGGGTAGAAACCCTAAACTAACCGTATACACACACACACATACGTTATACCCAAAACAAATTTTATTTTACCATAAAGTTTTTATTTGCGAAGTTAAGTAAAGTTTATACACTAAGACTTCTCAGTCAGTGCTATCTGAGATAAAAGTTAGTCTTTGGGGAATGTGATTTTTATGTTTGAAAAAATATTGAAAAAGCAGACGTGTAGTACACATGTATGTTGGCTATGCTCTATCCAAAGACCACGTCGGTCATTCTCTGTATTCTGTATGTATCTAACGTAAAACTTTTAAAGTAGTACAATATAATTTTATTGCACATATTATATTATAAATTGTATATAAATAAATCATACTAGAAAACTTCTGTTTGAGTTGTGACACACTTGAGTATTTGTCGAGTTTATGTATATAAATACATAATATGCATACGCCATACATATATGTATGATTCTGTGTATAGAGGTTGATTATACGATAATAACAATAACCAAATACGTTTACTCCAACTTGATTCGTTAATTATGTGTTTAATTAAATTCTGCTTTTTTAGACTATAATTTTTTAATTCTCAAATTTTGATTGCGTTCAAGGAACACATCTATATTTCAAATAAGAGCCTCATTTTTTACTGTACATTTTTAAATAACTAGTTTGTGTTTTGTTTTTGAAAATGCCGATGTATCTAAATCAAAATACTTTTAGCAGTATCTCAATTACTAAAGTATACAATATATTAAAAACAGTAGGTTAGGAAAATTAAACTAACAATTATAGAAAGTACGACATATCTGTTCTTATTCTTTTTCTGTCATCACACAATGATTATCCATTACCGACATGCTCTTTAAAAAAAAAACAAAATCTTCTAAAATTCCAGGGAATTCATTTCCGCTAACATATAAATTTAACCGTATAGCAATATTTTTAATCATCACACAACATTTTTTTAAAACCTTTAACTGTATTAGTTTTTTTAGTTATATTTAAACAGAATTTTAGTAATATTTATTTTTATCTCTAATCTAATATCTTATAATACATTTTGGTACCTTAAATTATCGATAAAATTCATTCCTATTTTAAACAAATATCTTGAATATTAAAATGTTTACACATTCAAAGAAAATCACAGTTTCTAACTTTTACAAATGATATAATTTGATTTTACCTCAAATAAATAGCGCTTTGCTCAATCTTCATATTGCGTAAGGTATTATGAATATTGTGGAAGTATATTAGTGTTGTATTTTAAGAGTCTATATCTATTCGTTGTCACATACCTATCTAATATTTTGGGTAAAATGTGTTTTTTTTGTCATCTGCTTGACAACATTTACAAAGTCCGTCATTGGTGCCATTACCTAAATAGATACGATTATATACTACGGGAGTTCAAAAACTAATTCATTCTTTTCCAAAATTATATATTATATATTATTAATCATTATATATTTTCTCGTGTATTTATGTTTCGTATAAAATGTCATGGTTTTTTTATTTTTTTAATGACTACATAATACTGTTTGTACGGTTTTCTTTAGAAGCATTCGTGAGTGGAGAGCCTTTTTACTGAGGTTCTCCGCAGATATATACGACTTTCTTATCCGATGATGTCTGCCACTTATTTCTCTTCGTATAGAGGTGAAGTGTAAATCATAGTATAAACAACACTGCGGCAGGACAAAAATATAACGCAAACGAGATGTGCTGTGTTTTCTCGAGCCCCCGAAAATGGTAAATAATAATTCAATCAAATCCGTAGAAGGTTAGTTTTTATCAGAAGTGCACCCACTACAATATCGTTATGCCAAGGCAAAACTTTTAAAAACGATATGCGCCACAAAAACATCAACGACGATAATATGTATATAGACTATTTCTTGTGTGTGTGTGTGTGTCCGGGGCAACAGATGTCTGAAAAACGTGTAATACGACGCGCGCAACGGGGGCTCGTGCTGTATAATAATAACAACAATTTTCATAAAAACGGGTTAAATTGTCTGTCGGTTGTGATGAGGATATTATATTGCTTTCGGCAGCTAGGGCTCGACCCCGTCATAAAAAACACACCCCACTTCGCGCGAGCAAAACACTTCAAAACACAAAAGTTTACGTCGGTCGTCGTTGTATATTTAATTTCTTAAGTTTCCCGTCAACGGTAAAGTTGTAAAGGGATTACACGACCGACATAAAACACCACTGTGTTTATCACGGCGCACACACATATACAGCATAATATACCGTTAAATATAATATCGTGTACGTCGTGTGCCCGACAGAGTACCGCAGCGACGGGATGTGACCACCGCGTCGGCTGGCGTTTTGTCATTATCATTTGGCTATTCATATAATAATATAAGCGGCGGCCCGCTGGTTTACGCACGACTAATGCGAGTATATTGTATTGTGTGTTAATATTATTATTACAATCGCCGTGTACCTACAACGCGTAAATTATAATTATGTGAAGTTGATTCTGAACAGCACGTCTGAAACTTTCCGGCGACGGACCCGTGATCGACCGATTCGCGACGACGTTTCAACAACTCCGTACGGTTCACTCATACGGTCAACGTCTAAACGACTACGCATCGTGCCCACCAATAAATTGGCGGCGTACGTCCGTTTTTTTAACGTGTTGAAACATGAATTATTTATTTTATGATTAGGTAATTAATATAACTTTAAAGTTCATTCAAAACCGTCAGTAGTTGCCTTATTGGGGGTTGTTTTGAAAGTAAGTGGAAAAATGACTTTACACGGTAAATAACTTATATAAAGTTATCCAATAGCGCAGGAAGAGGAGAACTTAAAGTAAAATTAAAATAGTTAATATTGAAGTGTCGTGTATTAAACTCATTTCATAAATAGCTTAAAATTGATTATCGTCGAAATTTAAACTTATAATGCCAATAAATAACTGTGCCCATATGTATGATAACTTTAAATTTCTGTATCTAAGTACAAATTAATGTGAAGTTCTTATTACATTGTCAAGTCTTAGATAATATTAAAATTTAACATTTTATGAGCTTTTAACTATAGGCACTTACAAATATTTGTGAGTTTGACAAATTGTGTGAACATTTGAACTCTAAATGGCTTTTAAAAAAAAACTTTGCTCGTATATTTTAGATAATTTAGTAAAATTTGCTGATTTAAAACTTTTTTTTAACAAGTTCAATGATACTATTTTAAGTATTACACAGTTGATCCACAGATTTTTATCAATATTATATGACCCTTATTTTAACTACATAAGATCATTTTTGTACAATAATAATCATCTACATAGAGCTATATAGAATCTCAATAATATATTCAAAATATATAGTGTATCGAATCACTCGATAAAAAGATAATAATTATAATATTTATAAATATAACAAAAAATACAATTATTATAATATTACTATATAATTTTAAGTCGCTTATTTTTACAGGGATATTAAATGTTCAAAATATATTCTTATTAATTTGCATTGCATAGAAATATCATTTAGTTTTAATAGATTGGGATAAAATAAATAAAGCTATTTAAAATCAATAAATTACTATTGTAAAATGTATCCTACCAGATAAATATGATTTCATTATAATTAACTTGTGTGTATAATAATATTGTAGAAAGTAGTTTACATTTTTGTATTACTGAAATAAAATTAATATTTAATATTTGCTGTACAAATTATAACAATTATTTTTATGGAGAATTAGCAGTGATACTATATAGTAGAAATTCCATAACAATAATATTTTAATTATTGTTAATGTTTTCATCATATATTTAGTTAGTTTATGATTAATTATAAAATGTAAATATATATTATCGAGTATTTAGTGTATTGACTATTGAGATTAAGTTAAAAAAAAATTATTTGGAATTAAAAATAAAGTTTAACTAATGAAAAATATTTTTAAATTGAACTTAAAAATATAACAAACATTTATAATATCAATAAACAGATCAAAGTTGTATTTAAAATTAAAATTTAATTTTTTTAATTACTTACATAAATTTTAACATCGGAATTTAACATCTTTAAAAATTAATTATGTCGATTTAAAAATATGAAATTAATGAAATAAATTGCGAGTGGATTTATAATATATTATATTCATAGGTAGATATTAAAGTTAGTTTAAAAAAATAGTATTTCACTCGAAATATCAATATATTGAGTACCGGTTCTATAAATGTCCATTACTGTTGTTGGTTGTTGTGTGATTACTTACAAAATTAAACTTATGACAATTAATCAAAATATATTGACGCAATGATGCTACTCAGATAGCTATTACCGCTTATAATTCTATTTTAAAATTAAAAAACTAGTCATACAAATTTAAGATAACAATATTTTCGAGAGATTATCTGTTTTTGGTACGTTGAGTATCTATAATTTTTGCGATATTAAAATTGTTATATTTAAATGATATTGCTCTATAAGCAACTATCTATTCTAAATTTGCTTTTTAATGTGCTTATACTAACCGAACATTTTCATCTAAGCATTCTATTAAACAACTTTACGACCAACTTACTTTACTTTAATAAAATAGACGAGTGACGACCACAAAATAATAACACATTGTTAACATTTTAGCGGTCTTCAAACTTCAGGATCGCCGAGTTATTGTACAATCTCATCACTGCTCAGGTTTCGGGAATAAAAAATGTACAATCGTTTTATAAAGCTCGCTATACACGAATGCGTGTATTTGGAAAGATAGATGAGGAGTGAGAGGAGTCGGCATACTAACGAGTGGTTGTATGTGTTGAATTCTAAGAATTCCGTAACGAAATAAAAAAAAAAATCCAAGGAAATAACACTTCAGGTAAAAATCGATTTTCATAACTATTTATAAATTCCCATTGAATTGAAAAATGTGTTATAAAACCGAACAATACATGTGGATTACCGGTGTAATGGATATTATATTTTATTATTATATTATACATTTTCACAAACATAATGTCAACATCATATTATGACTACTCTATACTGTATTTCGTATCATGTCGGAATCGTTACTTACACACCTTGCATTTCAATGCACAACAAGACGTTACAAGTAAGTTCGTCAACCTTTGTTGTATATATTATATAGTATTATTGTGGTAGCGGATCCAGTGCTTAATTTGGGAGGGGGGGGGCAAAAGTACAAAACAATTTACAACATCTACACTACAATGTCTTATACAAAATTTATATTTTATATAGTTTACACGGCAAATTCAAAATAACGCTTATTTTGATCGGCAGAGCGGTTATTCACATTTAATTCCATATTTTTCCATTTTAAATATTGTGTATTGTAGTGATTTTATTTTATATAATATTGAATAATAATTTTTAAAAACTAAAAGGCTTAATAATTATAATTATTTATTAGCGCACACGAAGCGTCAAACTGTCAAAAACGTACAACAAGTTAAAAGATAGTCATTTTCATTCGTCGTGTGTTGAGTTGTGTATTATTACGAAATTGCTTTTATCGTACTTTACGGTCACAAAGCCAGTTACTAGTTAATAGTAATTACTAATGTGCTGTTATTAGACTAACGAGAAACTTTCAGAACTGCTATTTTACAATGTATAGAAATTGAATCCTGTTACTCTGGAAACACGAATATCTTCAAAATCCACTATACTGAATTATTACAGTGGGAAAAATACAGTCTAAAATATAGGGCAACAACGATGATTGGGAGGGTGCCCTCTTTTCCCCCTCTAACCGCCACTGTATTATCGGTATTCGGTCAATGTTGAAAATGTCCCTAAAATATAAACACTTAACACTAAACCGATAAAAATTATTTTCCTCGTTTGACTATATTCTATGTATACTTGCATATATTATACACACATTTTATACTTCTAAAATCACACGGAGAAGCGAAAACGATTTATGTACCATTGCGATATGATATGGTAAAACTTGATCTATTTGAATGCTATTCCGCCCGAGCAATAATAATACATGTATAGTGTACACGTTCGCAAAAAATTGATGGTAATAATAAATAAAAATATCGCCATGTTTGCTAGCTGCTACGCATTTCACTAGCACACATAACATTTCGTTTCGTCGATGTTGGCTATATGTGGGTAGAAATGCAACATCAACCACCAAATGAGCGAGCGGGGTGGTTTTCAGGACTGACGTTGTTCGGTCTCCGCTCTTATCTCCTTTATTTCGGGCGCTTACGACTGAATCCCTTCGGGCGCCCGTGCACTTGTAATACCCGTAGCCGCGTCTCGAACCCGGTGAATCCTTTTCCGATGTCAGTCCAAGGCAGCCACAGTACATGAATGTGTATATATGTACATAGAGAATGCGTAATATTTTATCTGCGACATTTATACTACACTCTCACAGCACACAAGCAAATAAATCCGCTCGTTTAGTAGGTAGACATAGATACAATAGCCGAGTGTACGTTTCAGCTTTCTACCTACTTTTGTCGTATGCCTTTATAATTTTAATACATTTTTCCCATTGTCTAATTTTGGATGTTAATATCTTCTGATAGTCGGAATATGTTAGGAAATGAGACGTGATATTTACGGTCCAAATATCTTTATTGTTTAGATGTGTTTAACGATATTATGTGCAATTATGACATTATGAGTTAGTAGTTAAGCTTTATCACAAAAATGCGCTCAACACTATATACTTCAAGTACTATAATGTATACTATTGTTATTATAGTTTATTATATTAATTATCCAACTGCTCATATTTTACTGTGATTTTTCTACTCCAGCTATTTTACTATTAAAATAAGACTTTCCGCCTATCTGTAATATGCCAAATAGTACTGGAAAGGGGGATTATGTACGGCGTAAGAGTTACGTTAAAATAATCTAAATAATCCAATATACTTTTTAACCCTGGTTTACGGGCATAATAAATTAGCATAATAGTATAATCTTGATAATCATTATAAAATATATTATTCAAATAACAAGTATCTATCGACATATTTAAAAAAAAACATCATGTTAATAATAATTATGTCTATGTGTATTTGCATCGTTATTGTATTTTAAAGACATAATGATCTAAAAATTGTTTTAACTTATTTATTATAGACGAAAATACGTACATGCTTGGATTAGCTTATACTTGTGAAATGTTGATGTTCACTTTTTGTAAAAATCCATAGATTTTCCGGGAAATTGGATCACGTTGAAAATCAGTTGTTGCGTAATGTTATTGTCTGTCCATTTAATAACAACATTAAAACCCACATAGTATAATTTTGTTTAGTATTTTTATTCATTTATACAAAAAGCTATTTACAATATCCCGTTAAGGCTAGGTTAGCTTAGGTTATTCTGTATATTCAATTATGTACAGATATCGAAGAGGAATTTTATTTGATACAATATTAGAAGTATTTGAATTCAAATATAAAATATATTGGATACATTAGAATTGTAAGAAAAAGAAACGCATTGCACATGTACGTATGACCGTCTGATATTTTTTTCGCAAAATCATTGTTTCTTTTTTTTTTTTGCACCCGTGCAGTTATCCGAGTAAACAGATATTTCAATATTAAAAATGTTTCAAGAAAGAGATTTTTTTATGCTCCAATACAATATGTCTGATAATTTTGATATATTAGGTATATTAATAAATAATATTATACAAGAATATTGAAATTTAAAAATGATACATTCGCTTACAATTGGAAATGTATCATCATAAATAATTATTTATAAATAATATTTTAAATATATAAAAAAATTAAAAAGTAGTAAAAGTTAATATTATAATAATATTTTATTTAACAAATCTCTTACGTAAAATTTATCTACAGAAATGTTATCGAATAATAATTTATAACACAAACCTCCCATGGAATATTTAATTTAAGTAAAAAAAGATAAAATTATACAAATTTATAAATAATTACATCACAAGGAAGTTAGTATTGTTCTCTAATATAAAATCTAATAGGATTAAAAAATTTAATATATTATATTTAATTAATAAAATATATTATATCATATTCATAGTGATATTTATAACATTTATACATAATATGCTTCATTACTTAATTTTAAGTTTAACCTTTATTTAACTATGTATTTTAGTATTAATATAAAAATATAACATTTTTAACATAAATATTATTTTTATTTTATATTTAGCTATTATATTATTATGTTATACTATTGTATTATCGATAAAACTATGTAAATATAATCATATTTATAATTTATTAAAACTTAAAACAGGTTATTGTAATTTTATCACGTCTTTTATTGAACATTTTAAATTTAAACTTTAAGTTATGATAATCATAGTTTTATAACATAATAAATAATTATATTAGATTACTGTGTAATAATATTATTGAATTATACGGTGCGATCAGTATAAATACATAAAACCATTAAAACATTAACTCTTACGATAATAGTAGATCATAATTTCTTATAATCTATAAAATGCAATTTTTTAAAAATCTATACATATATATTTATTCGTATGCATAGTGTGTATAAGATAATCAGAAATTGTACTCAAATAAAATTCATCGAGCGTGTATAAAAGCATTAAAACGAATACACCTACCTGTTTCAAGTCCGAAATCATTCTATATATCTACCTGTTACGAATTTTTTTTTCAATTACAATAAAATAACCGAAACATTATACATCCCATCGGAAACGGTTCGCCATAAACTTTGAAACTCTCGTGGGTTTTCAATTTTCTTAAAAACTGTAAATATCCACACACATACACATAGCCGTACCACGTACTTTTGCTTTCGAGGCAAATATTATATGCCATTATATTTGTAAGTTATAATAATATATTATGATGTAATACGGTTATATATACTTTATTTGATTACTTCCATTGGCGTCTGAAACTTCTCGCTGAAACCCAACTCCGATATCGTAAGATGAGTACTAATAATAATAAAAACAACAACAACAACAACAACATTTTCTCAGTTTTAAAATAATAATAATAATGTATACTATTAACCAAAATTCCCGTCGAAGAGAAGTGTAAATTGTATTATTGAGTAGTCGTACCAGTGGCAATTTGCAGGATGGGGTGGTACAGTCATTTTAAGAGGGCAAGAGAGAAAAATACAAAACATTATTTAAATTAATTGTTTTTAATTTTATTATTATTTCTTCACATTATTCGAACGATTATTTATATCATCTTACATTTTTTTTATAGTAATTAAACTTGTGTTTATTTTTCAACGATTGATAATTATTGTAACTAACAAATTCAGAAAATTATAAATACGACGACATAACATTATTGTACAGTTTCGAAATACAAATAGGAACATTACATTTCCTCGGCTAAACGTTTATTAATCGATCAATTATTATAGTATCTAGTGCTACAGTATTGAATGATAACAATTTCGCCGAATGGAAGTCGGTGTATTGTCCCAATTGTCCCAATTTTAACAATTATTATCATAACGAGCCGTATGAGAAACTTATTATTCTTGATATCATAATTATGTGTTTTGCACTTAATACTCTCAGGAATTTCTAAATGATCGGCTAATCGATAGTTTCCACTTCATAGAATCATACAAATCGTGTGCGAATATACTCAAATCAGGGACTAAAAAAGAACTTTAGCATTATAAAACATGAATTTTGTTAAAATCACGAAGCCTATAGCTTCATTTTTTCATTATGCTTTTTTGATTAAACTTAATAGTTCTGATGATTCAAATATAATTATTATTATTTGCATTAATGCTGCAACTATAATATACTATTTGACTTCTAAGAATTCGTACTCGAATTATCTATATTTTTTAAAACGTAAATATTACTCTCCTATGTTTGTACTCCAGTACAGATATGCGATTGAAATATATAATGAAACACATAAATATTCCTTAAAAATTATATTTCATCTTTTAAACTTCTCTTTGAAATAGTATCTAAAAGGGAAGCGAGTGACTAATGATCAGCCCCTAGCTGGCCTAGCTCACCGTTTGTATCCACTTCTAAAAAAACAGATAATAATATTGAACATGCTCAAAATGATTGTGATCGCAGGAAATCTAATGTCACATTGGCAGTAAACGTCACCACGTCACCATATAAATAAAATTTGGACAAATCGTTTGCCCAAACGTATAATAATAATATAACTTAGCGGTGTTGCGTGAATTTATATCTAATTCTGATTTATATCTCAACAGCTATAGTCAGTAGAGAACGGTTAACATTTTATAATATATCTATGTATAAATTAATTAATTCATTTACTACAGGCAAGTTAAACTTCGAACAGTGGTCTTAATAGAGTAAGGGGCGTTGCTGTTGAGGCTGGAGCAGAATAATAAATATGAGAAACAGACACGCGGGCCTTATTATAGTTTTAACGTTTTAAGGCGGCTGAGGGCACATTTCGCTAAAATCAATTTTTGCGCGGTTAACATTTTTTACTTTCTATGTTTGTATCGTCTAAACACGATATGATTTCATAGTTAGTATCGTTTTAGTTTTCTCCCGTTGTGATTAATAACTATAGTAGATTCTTATTAAGTTGAACATTACTATCTCCAATTTTTCGTTATCTCGAACCAAATTGAAATCTCCTTGAAACTACCATTACAAGCGTTTTGCTCTCGATAACTCGAAATAAAATTAATCGTTTTTCATTATCTCGACTCTCGAGTACAAAAATAATATTTTTATTGTGGTAAGAATAAAAAACTAAACAGTACATTCAGTATAATGATTGTGATTTCACGCGTTCGTAGTCAATGTTGGTAGTTGTTCATATACAATAAAGTGAAATATAAAATAAGCATAAATTAATTAATGTCTTTACAAATAAACAAACTTAAATGACAGATTAAAAAAAAAAATGAATTTATTCAATATTGTAGTTTATTGACAAGTATGTAGTATAATTAGTACTTTAAGTATTCAAATTATGCATTTTAAGCATTTAAATTATTAACCAACTTTTTTAAAGTTTTTTAAGAATGTTAATAAAACTCGATATATCGAACTTTTTCCTATTCCCATTGGAATTCGCCTTAACGAGAATCTACTGTATAAAGTGTATATTTGTATTAAATTACTCTTTATATTACTCATTTGACATTTACATTTCAAAGGTATTATAGCATTAAATATTTGTTAATTGAAGCTTTCAAGGACTCAAAGACAAATAAAAGAGTGTGGCTTATTGAGAAATTTAATCAAATTATATACGTATACATCATGTCATATAGATAATGGTCATAAAATATAATAATACAAAAATATTTCCTTTGTAAATAACGAGAAATCTTTGTATCAAAAAAATATATAATGTTCCCCTCAATAAATACACACACCACTACACCAGTTTATTTTGATTTTTAATAAGTATAGTTTTTATTTTTGATAAATAACAGTAAAAGTATACGTGATTGATATACTAAAATAAATAAATAAATATTCAATATTTAAGCTAAAGATTTGATCCAAAAATATTGGCACAAAAGCTCTTTATTTATTTTAGATGTTGTGACATATTATACAATTTCAAAATTAATTTACTAAAATATATTGGTAAAAAAACCACTCTCTGAAGCCAAACATCTAATATGACATGTGTCCATTTATTAGTTTTACTCAACAGATCGCATAATTATAGCCCTAATTTTTCAAATCAATAGAGTCAACAAATCAGGGAAAAAAATTATCTGTAAACGCATCGATGATCAGAGTCATTTGAAAACTTATGCTGTTACCAAACAAACAAAACACTATTTTAAATATAGGAAGGATCTTATTACAGTATTTGAAAAAAAAAAAAAAATAAGCATTTTAGATGTTTTCAATAAACACAACTGAATTGATAAATAGTTACTAGAGAGACTGCAGTACAACTATAACTTATAGTCTATAAGCACTTATTAGAAACTAGGGGGTAACTATTTATATAGTTTTTGTGAGAGCTACTGATGTTTTATATAGAAAATTATTCCTGGACCATTGTATTTCTACATAGGTTCTACCGACCTTATATTTTCTTATTTCATGTTATGAGGGGGTCGAATGATTTGATTGTGAGATGTTACAATCAGTAGAAACTTTGTAGAGTATAAGTATTTTACAAACTATACAATTGAAAACAGTCGTTCTACTTTCTTTCAATATTTGCTTCGAGTTTTTATTGTTTTTAAACAAACTGAGCTATAAATTAAAAAAAAATGTTTAATTAATTTTAATAGTGTATTATCACTATATTAATTATCACATATTGGCTATATAATGTTATACATACTTGAATGCACGGATAAAATACATCGCTTTGTCAATCGTAGATAATAATATTGCAATGAATTTCGTTCAGTTTACAAAATCCTGGAGGCATATATACGTTAGGCTAGCGATACGTTGTACGACAGTAAATAAGTCGGAAAAGAGCACTTGACCAATATACAATGTATGGTGTCTGGTTTTTCAAACATAATTTTAAACATCTTCACATTTTTAAAATCGAACCCCACGGGGAGTGCCTCCATTTTATGTCAGGCATATATAGAATGCGTTAATGAAAAATTAATGTTGTTTGCGGGGGCTTTAACCCGCACTAACCCAACGTATAATACGTCGATGGCAATGCGTTCACGTCTGGGCGAATTTCATTTCGCACGTCTTTACACACACTCATCTCATATTATGTGTATTTGGGGCGCCTAGAATTCCCGGACGTGTGTTATTATTACACTCGAGCAATCGCGAAATAGACGACGGAAAGTAGCAGTAATCATATACCGATTGTACATTTATATGTGTATACACGGATGAATCGTGGTGGCAAGAAAAAAATAAAACAAATGCCCGAAACGTATGAAACCAGTAGACGATCGTTTTTTTAGGAAGGCGTGCTAAGTTTTTGAAAGCATTTTCATCGCATACGATCACAATCGCACGCCTTTATTGCAGACGTCTGCAGTTTTCTATGGATAATTCAATTACGCGTTATAGATTTGATTATATTATAGTATGGGAAACGTCAATGATTTGTTAGCGTATTACTGAATTCAGATTTAGTCCTGAAGATCAGTCTTGTTGAACGCCAAAACTTTATTAAAAAATTGGGCGCTATTAACATTATTAATGTCGGTAGGATAAAATATATTAAAAAAATCACATTGTCTGCATTTTTACCGATATCTTATCAAAGAAGTATATTTCACGGAAGACATCATCTCATTATATTAATTATAATTTAATCATTGATTACAAATTACCATATCTCTACTATGTCTTATACAAAAACGTATTAAATTAAAGGTTCGATATTTTTGAAAACGGTAAATAAATATTTTTTTGTTTAATAGATTTTTATTTCGATACCTCTTAATTTTAATTAAAAACTATTCTCTCAATTTTGAAATTCGCTAGAAATAGTATGTATTTCTTGATTACTAGCAATACTAATCGTCTTGTAATAATGAACTTTATTCACTAAATTATATCATGTATGAAGTCTTGATTTTAAAATGGCTGAATTGATAAGCTATAATATATACGAGTGTATACTAGTAAATATTATGTAAATAATAAATATCAAAAAAAAAAAAAAAAAATTAGTAATCATAAAACGATGAAAAAATTACCAAATGATAAACACTCATTCATCCTCGGGCACGTAAACATAATATGCCATTCGGAATAGTGCGCGTCGTCACGAGTTTAAGGAAAAAGTTTCCTGGAAAGTTTAATAACGGAGTTAGGCACACACGCGTGCAACAGTTATAATATTATATTTGATTATTATTTATACATATATTCCATATAAGTAAAGTTTCGCGTGGAATTACACGATGGTAAAATATAATGTAATAACTATATATATATAGTTGCAAGTACACCCGTGTGCACAGTTTTGATGATACGTCGCTAACGAGCTAATATTATGTTTTCCCTAAATTCGACATGTACCTGCACGGTGTTATTATAATATACACAGTGATGATAATAAAAAGTACGCCCACGCACCGCACGTAGACGGCCTTTTCGATTCAATTATGTTTCGTAGTATCTCCGACGTGCATATTATTATTATTATTATTATTATTATTATTACGATGTGCGGTTGACTATTCCATTGTGTCGTATTGCGTTATTTCAGCATAAAAAATTCAAACCCACCTATTATCGGTGTGCTCTCGACTATAATATTATATTGTTCGACACGTCATGTCACGACGAACGTAATTTCAATTAGGATTCGGTGCGATTAAAAATAATATTATGACATCGGCGACGAAACGAAAACGTTCTTATAAACACGAAAATCAATTTTTTTTTTTTTGTAGTGCTATATTCTATAGTTCTATACATAAATAAATAACGTATATTATCAGAACGAATATGGTCCAAATAACGTTATACTGTTCACGGGTCGAATGACAATTTATTCATCTATCGGTATTTAAATGTGCTATACACCAAACTCATTCGCCAAACGATTCAAAAACAAACATTTTAAATGTGAGCACTTTTATGAAACCGGATGATGAATTATTAGATTTTCATTGTTGATATTATTCGAAACTTTAATCCGAAGTGTTTAAGTATAAGGTTACGTTTGTTTTGTCCTCCTGATAATCTCTCCAGAAATTAACTTAATCCACAATTTTTGTTATTTTTGATTTTGTTATATTTTTTTTCACCGTCCACGTTTGTTAACTCGGATTATGTTTCAGTTCAGAACTGTATTAATATATAAGACAAGTGTAACGAGTTAATATTTAGGTTGGCTTTGATTTGATACTAAAATTATAAAAAAGTTCCGCAATCGTTAATAATTAACTTTAAAAATAGTAAATGCATTTTACAGTGTTCAACTAGCAGATTTTCATTATTTTGCTAATTATCTTGAATATTATGAGAAATAAATAATAACCTTTACTAGATATTTGATAAACGGTTTTATGAACAGAAAATAGATTACCGATTCGTGTAATGATGGTACTATGTAGTCAACTCATTTGGCTCCAATAACCCTAATTGGTAATCGTTTTGATGTGCTAATGTTAACATAGATTCCCGTCGCTATAGGTTTCAAACTGAAAAATATGTTCTTATTATCTATGCATGAGTGTATTGAGGTGAAATTATAGAAACAAAATATAATATGGTATGTGGTACAAACGTTATCAACATTGAAATTAAATTAAACTTCCAAGTACGAGTATTATTAAAACGTTGATTATACGTTTTTAATAATTAAACCCAATAGCGAATGCTTTAGTTAATTGGATATATACATATATATAGGCACTTAAATTATACAGAATACAATATTCTCCGTTTGTAAATCAGAATCATCTCCAACGAGCAATTCATTACTGTTTCGTTATAAAGCTATCCTCAAAGAGAGAGAAAATGATTGGATTCATTCACATTTGTACAAACGTGATGTATTTTTATATCTACCTTATATCACTGGAGTTATTGGTTTTATTTTTTTTTCTGACTTTTTTATGTTATCTGAAACCGTTTTAGGACCAATATAAAAACATGAACCGTTTCATGCGGTGACTCGTGGATTGTAGACATGTAACTGTTCAGAGATCCGATATCATACTTCAAAGGTACCAATATTTTTTTTTTTAATTATTGCTGACTAGTTTTTGTCAAACTAAAAAAAAACATGAAACGCAATCAAAAATCTGTGGCATACAGATACAGCAAGTTGTTGGTTATTCGTTTCGCATAGTTAAAGTGAGTGTGGAATCGTCAGAACCATATAAATGTCCGATTGGATCGAAATCAAATTAGAAATCATAAATAAATCATCATATTTAAAAATTGCGCGTTTCTTGCCTTGGCTCGAAACTATAGTCATGAAAACTGCTCGACGGATGTTGGTAGGTAGTTTTTTTTTATCGACGATCACTGTAAAAGTTGAAAAATAACCTCTTTGTAACTACACGTGAACTCGATTTTCTATCTATTAAGTTACTATACAGTATACACGTTACTTTTCGAGCACTACGGAAAATTGTATTGCCGGAAAAATAAATAAATAATAATCAGAAATAAAATAAATAAATCGTTGTTAAATAAATCCATTTCTCACTTAATGGCCTGCAATCTAAAATGTTGAATATAGAAAAAGTGTATAAACAGACAATAGTTTTCGTACAAATCTTGAAAATGTTCAGATAAACCAAGCGCCAGTGCGCCACTTTCGAATTTCCAATTGTTTAAACAATAACAATTAATAATGTTGTTAAATAATCACCACAATAATGCACCCTGTAATGGTTGATTTCGTAAAAAAATAACGTGATTTAAAATCGTAGGCAAATTCGGAAGTGTATTATTAAGAACTAATAAACAAAAAAAAATTGTAATTAATAATTAAATTTAACGTTTTAGATCTATGATTATACACGCGGTTATATTTTACTATACTATTATACATTTTTTTAAATTAACTTGAAAAAGCTAATTTATTACAACGGCCGTGGAAATAAATTTAAGTCGACCAAAAGCCACGTATTAATACAACGAGTGTGATTAATCTTTCTATGACAAAATAGAAAATATTCATTGCAAGAACGTTAGACCATCACAGCCATTAAAACCGATAATATTCTATTTCGAAGCTCGGCCCAAAATCGTTTTTTTTCTGTCCATATAGTAATTAAACTGCTGCTAAACGAGACGGAAATCGTTCTGATTTACAATAGTATTGGAGTGCATCCGTCATCGATACTGCAGTGGTTTTATTCAATTACGAACCCAAAGATAAACCATTGCCTCTACATTTCTAAGGATACGTATACTGTTTATATGTTTAAATAACTTTTAGTAATACGGATGGTTAAACTTATTTTAGCAAAATTAATTAGATAAGTATATATTATATTATTAATTATTTCAATAGATAATATATTATAATAGTACAAATAACATTGTTTATAACATAAGTCAATAATAAGAGCGGGCCGTAGCTCGTAGAATTGTGTAAATGAATTCGTCGTGTAAATAGGTAAAAATTAATAATTTATGTAAATATGTAATGTTAAAGCTTTAAGACTTTGTACTCATAAAATTAATTAATTATTGAATTACAACGAAAAAAACAAAAATCGTTAGAGGAAAAAAATTGTTGTTTAAACAACCTGATTTTGTCAAAACTAAATTCAAATGACTTTAACATTATTATTATTTTTTTTTTTTAAATTGAAATATAAAATATTTTTAGAACTTAATATTGAATTTCCACTGTTAACAAAAAAAAAAAAATTGTGTCTGAATGTCTTAAAATAGACACTAAAAAAGATACATACTAATTCAATTAACATTTTACCAAATTTCTCATTTCAATTGCAAGATTATACTGTGACAAGTCATCAACAAAACAAAAAGTAGAAATCTTTATGTGGTTTATCTTTTTGTTTTTACGCTATATCTATTCATACGTATAAATAGTTGTTGAAATATAATCAAATAAAATAACTAAGTGCCTATGAATTATAAACATTGATTTAAGATGAAAATTATTATAATCATATTTGTCTTTATTCATTTTGAATAAATATATATTGTATCATTTGTATCATATCTCTTGTTTGATTTTGTACTAATCGAGAATATTTACCGTCGTCAATTATAACTTTTGTTGAAAATAAATAAACTAGCCATAATAACTCATCTATTACATGATAAAAAACAAACATTAAAAAAACTATCTTACAAAGTTTTAAATAACTTTCCTTGATAAATAAAATTTAAAATGCTTTGTACTTACCTCTATATTTATATATACCTTTAATATCAAGTAATACATATTGAATGAAAAGTTTACTGTATTTTAATTAATCTTATTAAAGCAAAATAAAATTATATTTTAAAACAAACATATACGCTTTGCAAAAAATACATCTTTCTATGTACCTGCTGTATAAAGTCCAAACAATTATTTTATCTCATGTTTTTTCAAATAGGTTTTAGTTATAGCTATAAAAATAAATAATGATATCATACCAATATAAGTAATCGATAATAGTATAATTTTAAAGTTAAGTTCTATCGGAAAAATTATGTGAGTTTGTCAAGTTTCCTATTTTATCATAAGATAGACAATTCAACTGTTAAATATGAAATATAACTATATAACTGCAACGAAGGTGTATGTATAAGTAATGTCATAATATTATGAAACATTCTATCGAGTCTGTTTGGGTGCAATATAAATTATAATGTTTATCTATTTCCATTGTCTAAAGAGTTCTAGGGTATAATATAAGTAATATTATTATATAAGTTTCGTTATCATTGTATTGTCCATACATTTTATACAATAATTGTTTGCTTCAACAATCCGTTATTATCTATGGATGTTTATATAGCTACCGAAAACAAATTGTTTAAAAGTAAAAAAAATTAATTGCGCTATTTTAATAAAAGTGAAACGTTTTTTGAAAATTAAAAATAGTTAACAAAATACAAATACAAAATTTTAATTGGTGTCTATTTCAGTTAAAATGCCGTGTCTCGAAGAAATCAACAAATTATCTTACACCTACTATTCTAGTGCTAGTTGTTTCAACCGTTGTTATTTTACTTCTATAGAAACTGGATGAGTTCGTATTTGGTAAAAGTAGATGACAATAAATATTCATTTCTATTTTTCATCTTCTACCACCGCTTGTGTAACCACAGAGTAACCATAATAAATACTTTCTGAGCAATAAAAAAATTGTTAAATATCCAGGTAAACCCACACATTTTCATATATTTACATTTTACAATAATAGATTTTTTTTGTATATTTCATTTTCGTTTTGCTAGATTAACTGATTTATTTATGTTCCTATATGAATGTCATATTTTTTTAATTGCTGTGTCATCAGAGAAGTAGAATAATGAAATGGTAGGGCAGTATACTGGTACCTATGCCATTAGGTTTAACAAATCTTCCCCTTATAAGAACTCATGTAAAACCCAGTGTCCATTCTAGTTATTCTAGGGGTACGACCACCGTGGTCGTTAGAACGGTTGTGAAACGATAATAATTTATATTGTTGCTATATAAAATTGATCTTTATCCATATAATATGCACTTTGCTGCCAGGAGATCTCCTTATCTCGCCTCCTCCCCTTATATATTATAAACACATTCGGTTTTTAGATTCCGATCGTATACCAAGAAATTTAAGAATACACCTATAACGGTACTATATTATCGGTTTACTAGAAAACATTTTTTGCTGCGTTTATTTCGTCCAACACTTTATCGGTGTAGTAAAAAGGTCCCTGAAAGTTTGTTTACACGGTGTCTCCACGTATAATATATCGGCTGAGTAATCTTATATGGCTGGTGCTTGGGGCAGATAATTTTTCGATTTACTAATAGGTGCATGTTCTTAGATACATAAGAAATGACAAAAAAAACTATCTAAAGTTGATAATCACAAAAAATAAAGTTGAAGTAAACTCACGATATGTGCAGACATAACTGCGACCAAGACACGGATATAAATTAATTACCTTGATCCTAATAAAATGTGATGTTGACGACCATTAATTCCTCATACACGAGTCACTACAATACTCATTATTGACTTTTCGGAAAAACTTAACTATTCTATTTGGCTTGTTGTAAACTAGTATTAAATTCCGTCCGAATTCCTTACTAATCGATTAGGACCAACTGGTTGACCATAAGAACTAATACTAAAAGGATTATAATTTTGAGTATAACTTTATTTATTGTTAATATTGTAAATAGAATAATTTAATATTGGGTATAATAATATTCGGATAAAAGTATGTAGAATATAATATGTGTTTATTGTTTTCGTATTACACCATAATGACCGTTTAAAACTACAAGTTTGCGGTGAACATATTTTTCAAAAATAATAGGCCTTGCCAGTGTAGGACACAGGTAGTTGTGCAGGGGTTATTCGCATTAGTGAGTGCACGTGATGCGAATAAGAATTAACATTAAAAGACAATTAGATAACACTGGAAACAATTAGATCAAATAGAAAAGTGGTTAAATAAAAAGACAAATATTTTTTAGGGATCGTAAATACTTTACATATACACATCTGTGCATATAATATTATTGTAGAAAATGTACAAGTATAACACCATGGATAGTAATTGCAGCTCACTTTAAATATTGAATTTATAATAGTATTATCTAATGATATAAAAAAGAAAAAAACATTTTAATTAAATTTAAATGTATAATACAATATAAAAATAAATAAATATTGTTATGAGCCCCATGGCTAAAAGTATAGAACTCCTATATTAATATTGTACAGTGTTGTGACACATATTCCGTTCAATAAATTAATAACACAAGCATGTGGAGGCCAGGACAGATATCGCGAAACAATAAATATTATTTAATTTCAATACTTAGATATTTAGATGTTTTGACACGTCGCACATTTATCAGAAAATTTGAACTCGTAAAAACGGATATAGATACGAACGACGAGAATATTAATATTAATATGAGGCCCCTTGTGTCCACCGTAACCACCACTCTTATCAAGACCGAGACGAAAGCTCTGCAAACGGTTAGGGATATCCAAGATATTCAGAGGCAGGTCCTAACACTACTCGCAGTCTTATTCATTATCATCAGTTTATGGAATTCAGTCGTAACACCGCTCACCAACACCTTATTTTTACAAATTATATTGTATTTTTGTATCAAGTTAAACGTTAAATCAAGATTTTACTAATATATACTTATACACTAAGTCTTCATTCATGAATCGATCCAAGTCGGAATGTAACAACATCACATTATTCTTACTTATATTTATAATTATATCTTCTTTTAAGCCGATTTGAGAATCAAAAGATGACCACAAAAAATATATTTGAACATCTTAATTTTATTATTATAAAATGTTATCATAAGGTAATAAACTTAATAATATATCCCTTGATAAGAAAAAAAATACTGTGTAAATAGGCAAATAAATGCAATCAACTGTTTACTTATAAATATATATAGGATGTATTATATTATTTATATTCATATGTATATATTGCAATGGAATATAATTATAAAAAGTTGATCGTTTATTGTAAAAATAATTTTTAAAAAAAAGAAAGAAAATGTAGATATTTATTACGTTTAATATAATGTATACTGAAGATTACCGTTTTTTTTATATATATAATTTAATCGTTTTATATTAAAAATAATAACTACTCAATAAAATTCAACGAATTATTTTTGCCAACGACGCATTGCATTCGTTAACGCTTCACTGAGACAATTATTTTACATAAAACGAATTAGCGAAAATGTTTATATACTGAATAATCAAGAAATTATTATTTTTATTTATAATTTATTTTTTTTAAGGGTAAAAATGTTGTATTTTGTTATTATATTATCGATTCTTTCGAAAATATTAAAAATAATAAAACGTTATTCAGCGGTTGTGAATATAATATATTAACATTTTTTAATGTCTGCAGAAGCTTTTGTTTGAAATATAAATTTCCAAAAAAATAAATTTGCTATCGTTATTGTTAATTATTTTTATTTTTTTAAACCAATAATAATTATTGTTTTTTTTTTTTTTAAATACTGGAACAGAATATTTAACTGAAATTGTTTACGAACAGATACAAAATCAATATTAGCCATTAGGTATTCACAATTGGTTTGAATTATTTAAGTTACCTACACAATTATAAAAATTGGTTGGGAACTTGGAGCAATGTCCTTATAGACTTAACCATATCGTTGTATTATATAACTGAGGTTCGGTCTCTATAGCAGTCCATTAATATGATTTTTCAATTTTCCAATCATATTATATTGTCAATAACTGACTATGTTACTTTTACAAAATTATCGGTAAGTAGCTTATCTTCCGCGTATTTCTATAAAACGCATAATTTTATGAGATTGTTAAATAATTTTCCTGAAAACAGCTCGGAAATAGATTACTGATAATAAATAAAAAACCACCTTATAATGCATATATGCCGCATGGTAGTTTGTTTCATATCCAATGAACACGCGTATTCAAATATGCCTACCTACCTATGATATTATCATAAACCGTAAAATATGTCTATCATATTATTATACACGCATAACTCAATGATTCCCAATCGATATAGGTATCACAGTGCCCGAGATGTGCACGCATATTTTATTCGTAGAAAAGGTTTTCTGTTTGTTAAGGAACCAAAAACCGAAAATAGTTTGAGAACCACCGGAGCTGGCATAGCTATAATATACATTATGTACCTACTGCTACTCTCGTCGTATCTAATAATCACAGCCGCAATCGTTCTCGGCGAACGCTCGTTTCAAACTTTAACGCACATTTCCATCGTATCGGCTTTCGTTTATAGTGCGCTCGGTCACATATATATTATCTAATAAATTCTCGATCGTTTTCCGCGCCGTAGCCGCAATATTATTACCTACCGCAAATTCAAATTAGACGTCTTCCGTTCGAGTGTTCCGCGTGTAGTCTATTGTCGCGTGTACTAATGTATATTATTATACACAACGCCGTTTCACCGCAACGTCCCTCGTTATTCACCACCGTCCGTATACGCCCACAATAGGTATACATTATACAGTGCTATAGGAATGCGGTATACGGTAGATTCCTGTTTTATTGCCTTCGCGACGATACACCCCCTTCGCGGCTTCGCGCGTCCACAAACCATATAATGCGATTCAGCGGAGATCCGCGACTCCGTTTTGGGAATAAAATAACCGATTCGGCGAGCAAAATGCAATAATGTACGTAACTTCGGGGGATTCGATCCCGTCTGTGTTTTCTACCAAAATAGACATATCTTATACCGCCTGTACCTGCTGTCTATCCGTGTCGTCGAATACGTCTTTTGAATACACGTCTGAATTCGTCGTGACGTTTACCCAAAAAAGATTATCCACTTTTTGGAAATTGAACACCTTCCAATCCTTAAAAATTAGACTTTTAAATTTTGAAAATTTTTTAAAAAATTTAAAAATGTTAATAACATTGGAATAATGGAACATTTTCTTAGAAACGCAAGAAAGTCATTTTCAAATAAATTCTATTGGGAATTCGTGTTTTCAGAAATTTAATCAAATAAATAGGTTAGGTTAGTATATAGAGTTATTGGAAACATATTGATATATCTCTGACCACGTAATGTGATTAATATTCGTGTAGTACGTTACTGACATATGCATAAATGTGCGAGAACGCTCTGATATTTCTTTTACACGCTGTTATTCACACTAATAATCATTTATTACGCACATATTTACACGACTTGCGCACACATAGAAAATTGCATATATTCAACTCCTTAAAAAGGTCGGTATAGAATCCTCTCAAAATACGTCAACAATACGCCGCTACGTGTGTTTACAGCAAAAATTAAAAATATTAGCCAAAAACCTATATGAATTAAATTTAATATTAATTTTATCGAAGAGATATTAAAAATGTTTGTATGAAACATTTGTTTGATATTAAAATATACAGAAAAAATTATTGAAAATAATACTCAAAATGTTTTAATTCCATGACTTATACGTGTCGATCGTACAGTTTTGTTTAAGGTCAAGTTATACCTAATTGTTTTAAATTGTAATACATTGATTTATTTTTGAAATAAAATATAACTTATTACTCTCAATTTCAACAACTGTTGTTTTTATATAAATGCTATAATATATTATTGTCTAAAAACATTTTTTTTCAATAAAAAAAGTCGTCCGTTGTCACAATCTTACAGAGAAAAGGCGATAGACGTGCATAATTTTAGTATAAAAGTCCAACATGACGTGTAAACGAACACTGTTCGTTACGTATTATTTACTAGTACAGTAGTTTTTTACGGACAAAACTTTTGTCCTATTGGCAATTACTTCGTCTGCTATACTTTTTTTTTTAGAATTTGAGTGGAGCGATGAATGTATTGATTTTTACTATGATGTATGCTTTTTTTTGTGTCCGTCATCACTTTTGGGACATTTAAAATGCTTCGTTTTTCAACTTTAAAGATAGTTTCTGGTAGTAAATTTGATCTTGTCGATACTTTGAGGTGTAAATAGTAAATATTTTCTTCAACACTTTTCTTAATAACATGAATTTACAAGAATAATAAATTAGGTCACAGGCGTCAGAGGGAACCGTATAAAGAGGTTTTTTTTATGGAATTCACTAAGTAGTTGTCTGGAAGCGAAATTTTAACAAAAACAGCGAAATAAATGAAAAAACGGTTTATAATAAAAACTATATTATAATATGACTGTTATGTATAATTAATTCCGTGATTCGGAGAACAAATCCTGGAGATTTAAACACATATTTAGGATTATGTTGTTGAAATGTTTCCCTAAAATTCAGCTGGCCAATACTACGCAGCTCTTCGATTTCGAAGAAAGTGCTGTACTCCACCCAAAAATGGATGCAAATGATGCAATCTCATAATTGAACGTGTCCAGTAAATATTATACTATTGTAATACTAATGTTTCAATATGCATGTACGTAATATAAAATAAAGAAAATTGCGTACGCGTCTTAAGTTTTTTTAAATCCTCGTGTTAAAATTATATAAATCTTTAATCTTTAACTAAAAATTAATTTTCAAGTATTCGCGATTTTGACTAAAATTAACCATATAACATACAGAACCTCTCCTAACGGACACTTCATAACAGCAAATGGTTTTTTGGTAAAGAATTACACATTTTATATCTCGATACGTCGTATTCATAACATCTATACACACACACACACAAACGAACATGGCCGTTTTTACGTCCCTTTGAATATGCCGGGCATTTCTACTCGGGATTCCAACGAGAATGACCTCAGGATGCGCGTCACATTGATTCAATTTAGTTCGTCGGCCACAACTAAATTACGCGTCGTTAACGAGTACCACATAAACATATTACACAAACACATACACACGCGTGCATTATACTTACATATAAACTTGCAGACGACCGGGTACGTGTGTGTGTGTGTGTGTGACCGACAGACGGTGGCGACGCTAAACGGATTTAACAAAGTGCCTCGCGTAAACGGTCCAGACTTTTTTTTGACAGTCGTCGCACCCATTTTTTTGCCGGTTTTTTTCCACTCCTGTTTTGTCGTCCTCAAACGTATAATTCATACCAAAGAAAGACAAACGACGCGATGGTGGCTCGGATGGCAGGCCGAGGGGAGGACGGAAAAATAATGGCAAAAAACGCTTAGTTAGGTTAGGCTTTTGCTTGTTCTCTGTCTACGGTTATTATACGTGTATGTCGGTTAGGTACGAGTAGGTGGGTGATATATAGTTTTAAGTATCAGGGATACCGTACCGACCTTCGCCAAGAGTCTCGTCTTATCAACCTCGCATACATTATACTCCCAGAGGAGATTATCAAGACAATAATTGGATTGATATGTGATAAATTGAATTCAATTTTGTTCTTTAAAACTAAGCTGAACCACAGCTACCATCGTCACCACGACAGTTTAATACGTTTAAAGAATAGGGACTGTAATTTGTATTTAGTAGTGACATTAATAAAATACAAACAAAATATTATACTTATACAAACGCTGAAAACTAAAATCTGAACATCTCAACGACAAATTGTTGATTGACATGACGTTCGGCTACCTATCTACTCTAATTATAGTTTAAAGGTAGCAACGGATTATTATTATTATTTATTAATATTATCTATTCGCAGTTTCGGGGTGTAAGGATTACCTTTTATGTATATTTGTAATATACATAAATATTTGAATATTTGTAGAATAACTTATATTTTAAATTAGAAAATGTATTTCGATTGATAATGTATCATATGCCATAGTTTATAAATATATTTTAAGTATATACACGCTCAATCACATTTAAATTAAATAATATTAATAAAATGTTCATAGCTAACATACGTCTCGTCGTAAAATACACGTAGGTATAATATTCATGTTGTTTACTACAGTAAATCTTACTGTAATCCGATTTTAATTTTGATTTGAACCTTAATGATTAAATTAATTTAAACTACGGAATTTTCGATGGCCTTTGATCGTTATAAATAGTTAACTGTTGCGTGCAATAAGCACACATATCGTTATAAATATACCAAACGCGATAAATTACCTAAACTTATATACATATAATAATAATAATAATAATAGCAATAATACTACAAAAATATATTTTTTAGGAAATTAAATTATTATCATGATTAAACAGCTAATACAATTAGAAACAAATATTTTTCTAATACTTCTCAAACAAAAGCTCAGTCCTTTTTTGCTACTAAAATATTTTTTAATAAATCAAAAGTAAAATGGTTAATATTTCGTTGAAATATTTCTTTTGCGTTACAGACCATAGTTCTAGATAATATCATACGGCATACATTAAATGCGTGTATTACAGTATTTACTATATTTTTTATATGTTCGTGTTAAAATAATTATAATATGATTATGCTATTTTTACCGTAGTAAATAAAAATATAAAAGTATAAAGTAAATCTGTAGCTCATAATTATTACATTTATTCATTAGTTATCTATCTACTAATTATATAATACCTAGCAATATTGAATGCAAAATACTTTCTGGGAAAATAAGAGAATACAATATGATAATTTTTATTTTTTATCGTTGTATTATAATGTTATTAATAAAAACGACATTTTTTTTATTTTATATTAAATTTAGTTTAGTTATAAATTATTATGAATTGTTAACACTATTTGTAATCGATAATAACTAAAATAACGAAAAAATTATGGATTTTTTATTAGTGAGAATTACGAATTGTACGAAGAGTATTTTTAATTTATTATTTATTGGTTTATTACTTACGCTCAATATTAATTACTTTTTCATATGATATTGGACTACATTTTGCTTTATGTTCCCCTTTTAGCGAATAAACTTAACTAGGTACGGTTCCTATTGTCTATTACATATGCTTATATTTTATCAACGCAAATACTTTGATCTTTCCGTGGGTAAAAGTTTATATAGTGAAACCCAAAAGCGCAAAACGAATTTGCGCTTTTATACTTTAGTAGTGAAGCAAAATAGCTAAAGTAAATTGTTTACCTGTTACAATATATTTACCCGTTAAACTTAAGTTTCTCTTTTAAATTTGATGCTCATTAAATTTATTTTTTAAATATAATATAGTATTTTTATATTTCAAAAGCAACAGTGATCGAGTTCAATTTAAGTTTAGTATTATAATTATCGTATCGTATTTTATTGTAACAAATTACGACAAAGATTGATAGTCTTTTAAGATAACTCTATACCGTATATAAACTTATATTAAATGGTACTTGATAGCTTTAAAATCAATTCCAATTTAAAAGTACGGAACATTTATATAGAAAAAAATTTCCAGATTGGATTACTTAAAAACTGCATGTGGATTTCAAATTTCAAATTTCAATTTAAAGTACTCATTACATAAATTATATCTTTACATAAATATGTAATATTAATTTTAAATTTTTTCCCGTTTTAATATCACTATAAAAGCTTAACAATTATACATATACACATGGATTTTATAAACTACAATTTATTTTTATAAAATGTGTTTGCGCTTAAGGTTTGTTAAATAGTTATTTGTTTTTGCATTTTTGGATTTCGTTCGAGTTATAATTTGTGCTGCACTCACCTTATATTGTGTGTTTTTAAAGATATAACGCTTATTTATAAATTGCGCCTTTACCCTCGAATTCGTTTTTGTATTTTATTCCGTTAGATATATTTAATCGAAGTAGACAGCATACCAATTAACGTGCGTGTAACAATTATACACAATCGGAAATACGTATATTACATAGAACAAGAGAACATGCCGGTTCTGCAAATCCCCACGTGACAGTATGACACCATCGATACCACCATTACACGGTGTCGCATTGGAGATGCGCAGAAGAACCGACTTTTGTCGGGATAGGTTAGGTCAACAGAGTATATACGTTAGTGCATATTACTTACATTCGAATAAAAAAATATTCAGAAAAGGTCATAGGTGGGTAATTTACGTTCCTTTTTTCAAACTATCCACGTAAAAATTTATTTATTTATGATACTATATGAAATATTTTTAAACAATTTCGAAATGTTATTACTTAGGTTTAACGTTTAACTACGGAATAATATTAATAAAAGTTTATTATTTCTATAATGTACTTTAATTTCACAAAAATGATCATAATAATATGTCAAATAAAATTGTTTTAAAAATACATCCACAAACAAATTCTTATTATAGTAATCGTACGTACCTATAGTAGATTCTATCATACTACATATTTAATTTTTTGTTACTTAAACAGGTTCAAATTGAAAATGTTTTTGAACTCAAACTTAGTAACAATATTATTATTTCAATTAATAATGAAGAAATAATTATAATTACATTTTCATAAAAATATATTATACAAATTAAAACTAAAAAAAAAATTTTTTTATAAAATCTATCGCAAATGTATTTATTTTTCAGTTCTATTTGTTTAGGAGCAAATTAATTGAAGAATAATACTCGCATTTATGAATTTTTATATTTCTACAGCCTTAAAAATTTATGATTATCGACTTTTGGTAAACAATCAACGTCGACAAATATTTGAACTTTATGGCGTAGCAAATTGGCTAAATTGGCTATTTAAGTTCCTGCTTTTTTAACCCTTTTTTTGGTGCACGCAAGTGGTTTATGCAGTCACGTAGATGTGCCGTAACAAGGTAATCAATGATTAAACAAGAAACCAAGGGTTCGTTAAAATTTCAAGCTTGTAAAGATCTTGAGACGAAGACATATTATAATAATTTATTCCATAATAAGTATAATATCATCACAAAAGTTTAGATACACTTTGTCGGGGACAGGAGACATGAGGTGTAACGATAAACTACTATATTCAATTTTAGGTATATTATACATACGTCAGCTCATTATCATTTCCGGTGACGAACGCAGAGCTTAATGAATAACGTCAAATTAGCTTCATTAATTTGTCCCAGACCCTCTATTCTATAATTACTGATGCTGTCAGAATTATGTACACCACATCACCGTAATATTATTACTATTAGGTTGATAATCACTGATGAAAACACAATTTTTGAATTTGGGTGGTAGTCGGTATCGGAGATGGATTATCGAATTACAAAATAAAGAAGCCAATACAGTGTATTAGCTATCTATCTGAAGTACACATTTCTAGGAATTAGGAAACTATTGCTGCTTAAAAACGATATACGCGTTTAAATAAATTAATTATCTAATTATAAGCTTCTATGTATACCTAGTTATAGACGTTTTTAAACTTTTGCCATTGTGTTGTAAAATCCAAAATAAGAAGTGTAAGGGGAGGTTTCACAAATGAAAAAAATCACTTAATCGTTATGGTCAGTGGTGAGTAACATTATATTATATTATTTCATTTCAATTATCAACGAATAAATTCAAACAATTTAAAAAAACTAAATAAATAAATAAATTTGATAATACTTCAGAGATACGTATAGTGTGATGATTATCCTATGTTTAGGTATTCACATAGCTACATAGGTTATGTACATTAGGATTCGGACTCTGTTAACGCTACGCTGATACTTATAATATAACGTATATAGAACTAGAATAATAATTATTGTTTAAGAATAAATCTATCAATCAATATTATATTCGTAACCGTATTGAATAATTTGAATCCACTTTTTTTATTTAAATTACCGTGCTACCTATTTTCTAAAGTGCCTAAAAAATTAATAAACTGCCGAGCGCTGAAAAATTTCATAACTTACATATTTAACATACAAGTAGGTACCGCAGCAAGCGATGGATAAACCGAATATTGCCAATAATGAAAAAAACAACATTTTCTTACCGCTTCCGCATCCGAAAAACGGCGAACACATGCCATGTTTTCATATATTATTGACTGTAATATATATTGGCATATTGCATATATATAGCACTAGAACTATTTTTCTAATCCCCAAATGCAGGCTTTTCGGAAGAACAAAAAATAAGGAAATATTTTTTTGTTTTGCTTATTGGAATTTGATACGAATTAATAACTTATGAACCATAATATTTGTTTGGAATAATCAGGTGGATAAAATGTCTAAAACTTGTATGTAAATTGTTGTGTTCGTACTTATACGTTTCAAATATTATGCACTTACCTATTAATTTAAAATGTCTGCGTTTATTTTTATTATTACTGTTTTAAACATCAGTGCTTTATTATATAATATAATATATATTTTTATTAAAAAATATATTGATGAAAATTGTTATTTTTCAAGATTAATAACAGTTTTCTCATCGTCTAATACATTTTTTTTTCACGGGCTACTAACAAAGATCGTGTCTAGCACTCGATCTATACCCACCATATTCTAAAATACTATCGCAAATCAAATGGGGTTATCTATCTGATATCTGGCATATACGTTATTATTTATTCACAGCGGAATAATTCTGAACAATTATTTTAAGGATACATCACGCTGTACGATTTTATTTCGTTTTTCGCGTTGAATAACATTAATCTGATAAACTCGCTATCCAATAATAAGAATTATTTTTTTAATCTTCATTATATAATACCTATATGGTTTAGTCACAAATCGAGGCAATACACATGACGTAGAAACATCACACTGCGGCGATCCGACGACGTTGATACAAAAAAGCATACTATTATTCAATGCGATATATACCGCGAAAAAAAAACCAGAATAATTGCATATAAAACGTTTATAGAGAATAGCACTCGTACGTGCTATTGTTAATATTATCATGATGGTTTTTATACTACTCATAGATGTATATATATTTTTGTTCTAATTTAATTAAAAACGTCACTGCAGTGCGTGATATATATATACTGCAACGGCAACGTCGGGAAGTCGGCGGATCAAATTCAGTTAAACTCGATTATAATATTATTAAAGTGATATTCGCTCGCCCGTCGTTTATTTATTACATTCGATTTTTCGAATACATAATATATCGTACGCCCATGTCTCGAAACGCATAAATATTTTTCACGACCGTCAAATCGTAAGGCATATTATTATATTAATATGAATGCGTATACGTAAACGTTAGACACGATATTTCAATCATTACCAATGTCTATCTAAATGATAATTAATTTTAAATAATACCGCGAAGACAGTGCAGTCTCGTCTGTATACGGTTACATTCAAAGCGATATATAGACAACCTGCTTTATCTGCGCGTCTTATACGCTTAAAATTCTAAAATTATACAGAAACACAATAATATGCGTATATTATTATTGTATTATATACTCGACACACACACACACACACACATCTGTCACCTGCACAGCACCTATCAGATAGAAAACGGATTTCCCAACCAACTCGAATATATATATTATTTATATAATAGTATATGTGTGTGTGCGCGTGGACTGTGTGGCGTAGGTACTTTGAGTCGAAGGAACGAGAAAATATTATACAATATAATATAATAATATAACGTACTGACGTGGTATCAACCACACACACACACACACACACAATGTCATAACGCACATTACGTCAGTAAACCGTTTAGAGTTTGGTATATATTATTGTATACACTAGGTACATTATATATTATATTATATAATATTGTGCTCGTGGGCGTAAATTTAATAACGCAGACGGAACGTTTCGTTCATTTAGCAGCTAATATATATAATATCGCACACGACCCCAAAAACCACCCAGCCGCAGTTCGCGTACATCAGGTCATGGTATTGTAGATTGTTATTATTACACGCCTCGGTCTCGTATAGTCTGTTCGTCCTGACGAATCGATACATCATTATTAATATGGTCATGTTTGTCGCCACGTGGTATACATAATATAATATGTGCACGTCGTAGTATACGCGTATGCGTTTGCATATATAACAATATATTAATATTCGATATAATAATAGATGACGATAGATATCATCAATACCGTAATAACGTCGCAACGATTTCGTGTTTATTATTATTATTATTGTTATTATTATTATTATTATCGTTAATTATTATTAAAGTGTTGCGAACACACACACGCGCGTCACATCACGCGGGACACGTTGTACGGCCACATGTCGCGATAAAGACGCACCACTGCGGCCGCTATTACACACATTGGCAATGTGCGAGTGCACGAGTTCAAAGTACCTACATTATTATCGATTGAAATATTTTGAGAAAAAGTATTAAAAATAGCGTAAAATAAAAGAACTTATGCAGTTGCTAACCAACCGTTTTTATTTTAATAAAGTTGAAAATTATGTTGTGTAATATGCCTTTTTAAAAGTCGAGTCTAAGTCTCTAAATTATAAAAAAAAAAAACGAACGATAATAATTTAGTTATCGAGTAGTACTATTATTATGTATTATGATTTGTAAACATTATTTTTTTACTGTAGTTATATTTATTCATTGGTACATCTAATTATCCTGACCTAAAAATGTCTTTAAATGGCATTTTAATTTCTCAATTCACCAGAGATTACTACATTTTTCGTGATCAATTTAAAGATTGTTTTACCTCAACCCGTACTCAAATATCGTAATGACGTCACATAAAGCGGTGTTTACCGTCTGTTGCGACCATTACTATATTATTTTTATCGTTTTAGGTGGCCATTACATAATTTTAGTACCTCTTGAATATATTATTTCTTATCTATAGTTGAGCCCAAGTACATAATATACTTGAAACTTACTGTTTTTTTTTTGTTCGCTAAGCGCGACGACTTGTATATGAATTTTATTTTAAGAGGCTTCAACCCACCGCACGTTTATCGAAATATTATTTTATTTACTCTCGAGTCGTCCGTGTCGGTGTATCGTAAATAATATATCCGTTTAATATTATTATTATTTCACGCGCGCAAATCGGACGGCGAATCCGCGAGATAATAAAAACGGTTTCCGATACTTCGTCTGTAAATAATAATATACGTACGTACGTACATTGGAGTGTACGACATATCATCCCGTTTGATTTATTCTTTCACGCCTAATAAAATATAGACACATAGACGCGCGTTGTGCACTTTAGCTTTCGGGAAATAAAACTAGAATTAGTTTTCCGACGGGCGAGACAATTAATGTGCGCTCGGGTTTTATACTCGGCACTTCTATATATTATATATATAAATTTATATTGTGTGTGTGTGTGTGTGTGCGATGCCTACACTACACTATATACTATGCAGCAGTCGTTCTGTTTTTGTTATTCGCGTCGACAAATGCCGTTCGGATTTCAGCAGTCATTGCGATTAGCGAAGTCTCACTCGCTCTTGTGGGTTCGACGCGTATATCGTTTCGGATTTCAGACATGAAACGTCCATTCCTATTATTATTATTTATTATTACGTCGGTTGTGTATTGTTACATCGTATTTTTTTTTTTTACTGCCTTACTACACACCCGTCGCGTTATTGTGATGTACATCGCCGAAATCACATCATTACGTATACGCACAGGCGATAGGCCATATCCTGTTATACCAAGAAAAACGTGCGTCGTAGTATTTTTTACATAATATAGGTAATATATTACGTTTATTATAAACATAAATCGCGGTAGGTACCTATATAATATGGTGTGCGGGTAACTGACGCACGCCCACAACCAGGGATGATGTGGAGCCAAACATATTTTTACACAACGAAAACAATTTTATTCATTTTTTGGAAATACGAAATCGGCTCCGGAGTGAAAAAAATACTGTTTACTCATTAGTTCTCGTTAAATATTTCTAATTATCATATAAAACCATTACGGCTATTTGAATTGATTCACATACGTACGTGATTGGTATAAATCGATAATATTATGTGAAATGTTTAGGATGTTGGAATGGAACACAATTAAACTAAATTTATAAATACTGATAAAAGAAAAATTTGATTAGAGAACAAATCATAACGAATATCAAATTTCGAGTTCACAATTTGCAAACAATTTATGTTGAGGATGTATTATACCACATTCATTTGTTTTTATCTTTTTATTTTAACTTATTTGTTATTACTTACTTATTTTATGATTCGTAGTATTGAGACAACAAACAAATACACTGTATAACTAATTGCATATCATATTCATATATGAATAGCAACATGTTTATTGTTTAACCATACCTCGGTAATCTAAAGTTCTATACCACTTCCAAGGTTTTCAAGTAGAGAGAAATTCCAATAAGAAAACAAAATTACATTTAGTTTGTTACTTTTATGTTATTATTATGTATGATTTTCTAAGCATTTATTTAATGTAGATAATACTAATTTAATTAACATTTTTGCAGTTTAATGTCGCGAGCAAAATGTCTACATGATATTATATAGGTACAAGGAAAATATTGATTATAGTTTTTTTTTTTTTTTTTATAACTATTTAATCGTAAAACCTTTTATATAATTTGTCAATGTAATTCACGCGCCATCGTGTATTACTATATAGGTTTAGTAGATAGGTAGATTTTTGTATTTAAAATGATGTTTGCGTTCAATAGTAAATTATGTATGACGATTGAAGGTTATCACTCATCAACAAGTCCACGGTTCTCAATAAATATTTAAATTAATTTAAATATTAAAGTTCAAACCAAAATTGAAATGGGTTTTGGAGCAAGTGGATTACAGAAAATAACAATTTACTTTAGTTGCTCATGGTGAGCTAAATATTTTTGCTGCCCTACAGATAAAATCTGACTCATTTATTGCATACGTATCTAGACATATTCATAATAATATTAGTAAAAATAGTAAAATAAATTCATTTAGTTTTTAATCTTGGAATAAGTTAAAATTATATAAAATATAATATAAAGTTATCTTGTCAAATAGGGTAAATACATACATAGTTGACACTAAGTAATAAATATATGTAAGGTATGGGTTTTTCGCCATATGATATTAATAATAATATTATATATTGAAATAATTCAGTGAGTGTTTGTGTTTACTGAATATTCACGATCCTGATTAGCCACTCGAATTATAATATATACCAACTATATAGCCTTTCTAAAAATGCATTATAATTTATCATACAAATTATTAAATACATACACTTCTCGAAAAATGTACAATTGTTATAAATTAATATAATTTAAAATCATTATTTTTATAGAAACAATTTTTATGTATGATTTTTTGCGACTTGTCAAAATATGTTTGACCCACATTATTTGGTTTAAAAATGAGTTACCCCGCAGTTTTTACGACAAGAAAGTTACCGGGAAAAAAACAGCAAACAGATAAGTAATTCAACAGCTTTCAATTTGTCTTTATACCTATATAATATATACCAACCATGCTAAGTTCTTTTCGCTCGCACCAATCCACTTCTCAACCGAAGACAGATAAATCTAAAATTCGATTAATCCGTGTGCATATTTTATTTGATACTGTTCAAGTTTAAGAAATAGATACATCTTGACCAGAAAAAAACCTATGCATATTATATATTGTTGTATAGTAAGTAAAACCACTAAAACTGCACGCTCACGTTTAACGGGTCTGTCGAAACCTTTGCTCCCTTTAAGTTTTTTTTCTGACAGAATAATACATCTACTAAGACGTTTTGATGAAATGTCTTAACCGCGAGTCTCGCTATTTTACTACACGACGATTCTTTGGAATAGTTTCTTAGTTAAAAATCATATTTTTACACGTCTTGTTTTCAAGTATTGAAATGTCTTAATACAGCTAAACCTTTAAATACCGGACATCATCAGTCGCTGAAATGTTTATATTATAAATATTAGTTAGTAGGTAGTGTTAGTAATATTTAATTACCTACTACTAAAACTATTAGGTAAGATATATTTAAATATTATATTATATTTAAATTATTTTTGTATAATTTGTTATTTTATTTATTTGTAATATTTTATTATGTTATATAATAATGATCTTGTACCTGTTAAGAACTTCAGAAGTCTAATGCATCATTTTACTATGCACCCTTTTTACTACCTACCTACAGGTATCTTTTATTGTATACCTTCACTGGAAGAAATTTACATCTGTCCAAATTAATGATGTACCGACTTATTTATTTTTTGTTCAATTATTGTTCATAATAATATCAGATATTTATGTCGGTATTATAGTTGGTCCATTAGTAATTGGCTATATAAAACGCAGGATATACTTACTTATTTCTGTTAAAATGTTTAAATTCTTTATGATTTTTAAGATATTTAAATAAAAATACGGTTTATGTACAATTTGTATAAAATTAATATAATGAAAGATACATTTATTTAAAAATCAAGCTCTTTAACGTGCATGATATTTTATCAACCTAAGCAAATTATGACAATATCAGTTAGAGGAGTTTTAAGGTTTTCCTATAAATTAACAATTCTAAAAAAACATACAATTCAGAATTCACTTTTACTATGTTATACTTATCTTGAATTCGATTTTAATTAAAATATGAATATAAATACAGAAAAATAATTTTCTTCCCACGATCGATAAAAAAATAACTATACACTTTTTATAACGGGTTTGTCCGAATGACGTCAACATGTTTGTTACCACAACTCAGTTTTTTTCTAATATTATAACAGTCCAAAAAAAATATAAATTCAATTATATTTTTCAATGTATTTCAATCTCTCAAAGAAAACATGAAGGATACATTTTTGTTATACATATCATCCATTTTATGAATTTCGTCAAATACATAAAAGTACATAAAAATACATTATATTAAATTGATAATATTTATTTAAGAATCAGTTGTTCAGAAATAGAATAATGTATTATTTAAATGTAAAGGAGTCTCAAAAACGAAAACATATTACACATTACATTGTGCCGAAACTCGAAAATAATGGGGGCTAAAATCCATAATTTATTTAGATAACTTTATTCTGAGTAAAACTGAATTTATTTTGTACAGTAATATAATTTAGAAAAAGCACAGTTCTATTGAAAACATTTTCCAAAAGAAAAAGTGAAACCAAAATGTCTGGATGTAAAATGTCTCGGGGCATGTTTCCCGGACACTGCAATATATTACTTAATATTTTGTTTTATTTGTTTTTATTTTTTAATTTTAAGTAGTGTATGTATGTATTGTGCGTATTATTCAAAAAGTAATTTCGACTAAAGTTAATTTTTAAATAAATCACATTTGATGCTCAAAGTTTTTTAATCAAATGTATAAAACGACATCAACAAACAATTTTTGATATTTCAACCTACAATTTAAATAAAACTCTATTATGCAGTGACATAATAATTTGATCTAAATATTAGAGATACCTATCGGAAATCATCAACACCACAAATTTATACCGAATTTTACTATTTCATAATATAAACAAATCATAATTTCGAGTTTATTATTACTTATCACACAATTTTATACGGTTATGTTATACATAGAAAAATAAAGTTGACTTTTTACCCAAACGCGTCACTATATTTATATGTACCTATTTATGTAAATACTGAAATGACAATTTTCGGCTATAGTGAACTTGTGTTTTATTAAAAATTAAAGTTGACAAGTATAGAAATTATGTTTGATACCTGATTCGTAGACACTAACCCCAATGCGGAATATAATGTCTACTAATAATAGTATTCTATAATCATATTTAAAATAATGATGGTTTCAAATGAAACAGAATTTATAAATGGTTAAAAAATAATTTAAATTATGAGTTATTCTAACTCAATAACGTCGTATTATTGGAATATATAGTATAAAATAATTTTTATTCCGCCAAAATGTGTTGGTTATGTTGATTCCATTTTTACTGATAAGTAAGTAACATAACTAAGATTTAATATTGGTTTGTTTTTGGATAAACCATAGATTTTTTTTAAATATGTAAAAATAAACGCAAATGTAATATTAGTTATGCGTTCACTAAATTAAGTATAAATACTATAATATATTAAATATAATATTTATATAATGATGTTGTTGGGATATTTTAAGAATGTCATCGTTATTATAACGAGCTTATAATATTGATGTATTACTGAAATATTCAGGAAGCATAATAATAAATGCACAACGAAAACAAACCAACCTCTATCTTACCAAATCATATTATATATAATAGTACAAAAATGTAAAAATATGTACGAAAAATTAATTTAAAACCCAATCTAAACATTATACCTGCGCGCGACAAAAATTCGACAGTCGACACAACAGTATGGGCACGGATTTTGGATTACATGATAGTCTTCCGGGAAATTACACGCCAGAATATTCACAACGCAGCACAATCATATTAAGTACTCATACTTAACTATAAACTCAATATATATGTTTTTGTTATGTTGAATCTCATGGGGAACAAGAAAAAAATCGAAATATCGAGTTTTTATAAATTGTATATATAGAAATAATAAAATATTTAATAAATCAATTAAAAAAAAAATTAAATGTGTCATTTAAGTTTGTTTTTTATTACTTTTGACCTCCACAGTTTTTAAAACGCGTTTAGCTTGCTGAATTGTAACTATATCCTTCTCATTTTGTGGATCGTTTTCATTGTTGCTAGGATTCCTGACAAAATTTCGTCATCTTTCCGTGTTCTTACCGTAATAAAAATAACATTTTTGTACTCGAGATAAATAAAAACTATTAATTTTATATATCGAGTTATTGAAAGTACAAAGCGAGTATACTGGTAGTTTCAAGTGGATTGTAATGTAGTTCAAGATAACTAAAAATTTGGTAAGCGATGTTCGACATAAGAATGTATTGTTTTTCTTCTTCTGAACGAGTATTTTGCCATATTTTATATAAATCTAAAATATGTATATATATTATAAACTGTTATTTATTATAATTCATTCGGATTTCCGTCGATCGAACGTGTTAAATAATTGGATTACATTTACCAACCGATTTTGTGCTTTATGATATAGACTAGTGAAAAAGGTTGTTTTGATGGTGAATGGTATCATCGAAAGAAAAAGCGGGCCGATGAGTAAAATATTAAAAAAAAAAAAATAGAATGTAGAGCTTTGGAGACCAACGAGTACCTCAAAAATGGCACGCAAACGGTTATATTACATAGTATTAAAGTGTGTTTGAATATATTTTACGAGTCTTCCCATAGTCCATTTAAATGTTTTTGAGTGTATATAAAATATATTTTAAGAGTGCTTGTTTCCCGTGAGCTTCGCTCAACATTTAAAAAATGTATCAATTAAACCCGGTAAAGCGTACATAAATAACTCCGAAATTCCGGTTTGCCGCTCGTGCAGTCCTACATCACGACGATTAATGTTTATCAAAACATATATATTATCGTAATTATTATTGTTGTTAAACGTCACACTACTATTATAATTGTTCCGGGAGCCGTGGGTCACTGGGGTGGGTGGGTCTATTATTATTTATTATAATGTCGTGTTAACATTATCACATTGTTGTTGTAATTTATTATATATTTAATAAATATAAATATTATTTATAATATATTGACGTATTAAATTTGAACAAATAAAATATCAGTTTAATCGAAATAATCTTAAGACGATTAAAACAATGGTCATCCCCCCCCCAAAAATCCACCACACCATTAACAAATTTTACATTTCCAATTCATACGATTAGTTATTATTATAATCATTTTAAAATTATTTATATTCCAGAAATGAAATAATTTTAAAATAATAAGTTAGATTGTTTCATTAACACGTATCTAGTTATTTACATTATAATATATCAATCATTAGTTAAAACAACTGTTTTATAAAGTCGACCGAATTATCAAAAAACAAAAAAAAACCTATAAAACGAAAAATCTGCTGTTGACTCCACTCCAGAATTCTCTAGTGGGTAATAAAAATGAGATTTCAAAATGTCATATAATATACATTATTTTAAAAATTCTTGAGAATTCCAAACGAAATCGTGCCACTCAAGAATGAACGTATATCGTTATGTTAATATGAAAAAGAGGGAGACCCCGCACAATACACACGCGGGTATGATAGTAATACTATTATAACAGCGAGTGAATACAATAAAACACTATTATCATACAATGTGTAGTGGGTGGGTGCAGAATTATTGCACTTCATTAATCGCCAAGGCGAGGGCGAACGAACCGGGAAGGTAATATACGTCATATGAGTATATAAACCGCCGCAGAGAAACGATCTCGCGTTCGACTAGGTATTTAACACGGATGCGTGGATGTATGCGAGCAGAAAATATTAATTCATTGACGACCGATTCATTATTTGCTGACGCGATACGATATTTTTGGATTATACGCACGTCATCTCCAGTGCCGTTTTTGCGAGTACATAATACACTATATGGCTCTAATGTAAGTTATACTTACTTAATATATAGTCTACAGCACCGCGATTCAAATGTATTTCAATGACGCGATAACACACCGTCGGTATTCCGTTTTTACCGGCTTACTGTCGTTTTAATGATGACAATTTAACAGAAGAACTTGGAAATGATCCAATATTGTGGGGATAGGAGGGCACTGCCTGCGGTGGCGGCTCAAACTCTTACAGAGTTATGAGGCTATACGGTGATATGGTATTGCGATTTCGTGATTATAGCTTTTGTTTGATGTCGCTAAATCAAATTACGTCTGGCCATCGGTTCGTTTTGAGCCTCAACGGCCGACGACTAGTGACCGAACCAACGAACGATCAATGTTGGAAAAGGTAGATAAGGACTGGTTCCAAAATTTTAAGTTTTAAATTGTAATTTATTATTAAATTAAATTAAAATAAATGAGAATGTCCATCTTGAATAAATGAATAATCAAAATCGTTTTGGTTTGTCTTGCGCTACTGCACTATAGGTGTTATCTAAAAAAAAGTTATAAAAAAAATTAAGTATTTTAAAATATTCTCATTTTTTTTTTGAAATTCCGGGAATATAAAAAGAAATTGCAATAATAATATATTATAATAAATTATATTTCAATCTGAATATGATTTTTTACGGTTAACATTTTAATCGAATTATAACCAGTGTCTATATCTAAATGTTGAGATGATTATATTATTTTATTTCATATTTAGGTATATAGTGTAGGTAAAACGTAATACCGCCTTTTGTTCTGGCAATCGTTTATAAATAAATTAAGGTAGGCAAATTGTTATGAATACATTATACATTATGCTATGTAATAATTATAATATCTTAAACGGGAAAAAATAGTCAGTTTTACGTTATTTAAATAAAGATCATACGTTTTTGTAATTATTTTACCGATGAATAATTGTATTATACATTAAAATTAAATGATAATATTTTAACGTTTACCCGTGATAAATAACCACAATACGATCAAGATGAATTAATGTGATCACGCTGTTTAATATTATAAATAATAATTTATTAACAACAGACTGTATTTAAATTAAATCATTCGAAACTCGACGTAGATTGTATACTTAGTCTAAATCTTGAATGCTGTGTTTTCGCCGTGAATTTTGTAACATTATGCTATTTGTACTTCGGTTTTGTCGCAGTTGAGTAAACTTCCCGGTGCAGAAGGGAACATGTACCGCAAACAGCAAACCTCGTCATCCGTCGTGTTACCATCGTGCAGTTCGGCTGCAGTTCATATTATTATTATGCTATTTAGTCATCGTATACAATATTATAATCCTACGCCGGAACGTTCGTTGTCAGATTCAAAGAACCGACGGGAATTACTGTCAAATTAGAAACAAAAAAAAAATATATTTATATAGTATAACGTTGAGCCTTGCGAATATCGAAATCGATCGGATGGGAGATAATAGATTTAAAACGATCGATCAAAACGTTTAGCAAAGGAGCAGTATGCCTACTAAATGTCCTACAAACTGTTTTATAATTAAATTAGTGTGTTCTTGGAAAATCTAAAGTCAAGAATAAACCGAGTTACCTAGTATATTAGTAATTGCGGTTGAGTAAACACACTTTAGGTTAACTTTGTTTCGGTTGGAAACCAAACCGATTTGCAAATGTTGATGGGTTCGTTCAGATGTTCAATTGACACAGCAAGCTCAACGTCTGCAGTGTGCATAATTGACACGGTTGGTGTACTAAACCGCGGTGTAAAGTATGTTAAGTTAAATTCATATGACATATACGTATATATTTATATTATATAATTGAGAAAATGATTCCACTCGTCAAGACTCGGAAGTGTTTTATGGTATTAAACATTCACGAAATATTCGATTTAAAATAAAATACACTACAATTATAATAACATTTAATTTTAAAACTACACCGAGTCACATTCTTATACTCTGCTCGTGATTGAGTCAATACCAATTATATCATATTTCATTTTAAGAAATTACGTATATACAGCACAATTTCATATTAAGATATACCTAACTTTTATATAGTTTATAACTTTATATTATGCTTGATTACATATAGTTTTAAAATTTATCATGCATTTTATTATGTATTTTAGTAAGTATTTATATTGTATTTGTATCTATGCATAAAAATATTTACAAGGTTATGAAAGAGTTAAGGTTATATAATATGAAACTTAAAGCTAAAACAAGAACCACCTATGCCATTTTCTAAATCTTTCTTATTCAGACAAAACCACAAAACTTACCTACTAATTATAATTTCGAGTGCAAGTATATGTATTTGATATACGTAGAAAATTCAAATTTCTTAAAAGTATGCAAAAACCTCCAAAACCTTAAGAATATATGCATTATATTCGATTATCCTTTCTCTAAAATGTACTCATCAGTCATCACTATAGTCTATAATATAGGTACTAAATAGTATTATATAGTTTATAATTTATTAGCAATATACGGATATACGAAGCAGAAATAAGTTCCATACACCATGGGTAATTTACTGATAGCATTGCTGTGTTCCGTGTCTTTGTTACTAATAATTTGCATTAAGCGCATCGATTGTTTTTTGCGGTAAATGACAGCTATCATCTGCAGCTGCTGGTTACAGGTAAACATAAATCGCTATTGCGCCTTCTCGTTGACGTTATATTTTCATTAAAACACTGTAGAAAACGTATTTATATTAGTTTACAAGATGCCGGAGGCACCCTCCATATATAGTAGTATAGTTACATTACATCTTACATGCAATTTGAGAAACGTTTTCGGCCCTTCAGACAGTGCAAAATCCGTAAATTTAGGGTTTAGAGCACTTCGAAGAGAATTCAGTATGGCGGTGTAAAATATCCGTTTTCATAGTTATTTGTATGTACCAGTCGTCGCACAGTATATCGATTAAATGAAAAATGCTAATCAATGGTTGTGTATTTGTTTTTCCCTGATATGAGTCTATTCTAGCTAGCCACCACAACCCTATGCATATTTTCGAAAACTTAATTTTAGTGATTACGCTACATGCATGATATTTCAAATGGATTTTACGTGCAAATAAATTATTACGAATGAAAACAAACATTATAATATGTATATATTAAATACAATTTAAAATAGTATTATAAAATCGTTGAAACCATGCTCTATTGTTTGGAAAAACTTTGGGAATTGCGTCAGAATAAATTATGACGAGATTTCTGTAATAATTGGGTATTAATAGGGGCTATTGACGCTATTGTATATACTTATACTATATTAAATTATTCATAACACAATTCATTATTTGCATTGTCAAAAAATCTAATCATATGTCGTTATTACAATTTTATATTAGGTATAGCATAGGTATAGGCATTTAAAAATACCGACAATTCTGAAAATTAAAATTCCTAATTTATACGGCAATTAATAAAGTGACAATAGAATATTAATAAGTCGACTGAATTATAGATCCAATTCGAATAAATCATTCTACATTTATTTTATTATTTATTTATTTTCGTATTATTATTTGTTATATTTTTGTTTTGTGACATGACGACACCCCATTAAATAAATAATATACCCGGCAAATTATAACTCAATAATAATAAATAATAAGGTGCTCAGATGAAACCATGTATAAAAAAAAAAAAATTAAGAAATTGTAATAAGTAATAATAGAACAAATGTATTTTAAATTAACATTAATAAAGAATACGAGAAAAAATAACAATTTAGAAAAGGGATTTCTTTTTTTGGTAAAGACTTCAACAGTTATGAATATTAGTTAACATTTGGTAATAATTGGATTAACATAATAACTAAGATGATAACATGAAAAAAAAAATATAAAAATAGATAAATAAATTCTAATTATTTACAATTTAGTGGTAGTAGTTTAAAATTATATACTTTATTTATTAAATTACAATATTAGTGATATAACTGAATATGTTTAAAGTTCCAATTCGATGAGACCTTGCGGAATTCTTTGATATTTGATTGAGAGTTTGATAGTTAAGCGTGTCGTTTCATATTTTGGTGTGCAGCTTGGGAGAAGTTCTTTGCTAATGAAAAACGAGTAAGAAAGAATATCCTATTATTTTCCTGGTGATAACGATGTCTTGACGTCGGTTGAGCTTAATTGCTTCAAGAGTAGCCTAATTATCTACCTACGGATAATATGTTAGTTATGTGAAGGAGATTGTGTTGAATACTAGTTAGGTCTATGCAGAGTGCAGACTACTGTAAATCCGATAACATGATCCGATTTAATAGCATCTGCGTATATTTGGTTAAATTTGATTATGTCACATAAGTCTGAAATTATTATCATCCCATGATTTTATTTATGTTTATTAAATATGAATAGTTCCATTTTTAACTAAAAATGATTTTATTTTCATCACCTTTACTGATTAGTTGTGTTTACAAATAATATAAACAAAATGTATTTTACGCATAGAAATTAAAAAACTTTAAAATTAATACGTTTAATGCAAGAATAAGAATATATTCATTTTATTTTACTAGATAGTATAATTTGTTCATGTCACCTAAGTCTGTATTGACTGTTCTGTCACCTATAGGAAGGACAATTTTAAAGATAAAATAATAGGAAAATAATCATGCATTAAGTAATATATTTTTAATATATATCCAGAAAAAAACAATAATTCACCCTGTACACATTTTATAAGATAACTATTATTAATTGTATTTGGATCCTGCAATACAGATGCATAATATTATGTAATATAGTGAACTAGGGCACAGTACAATGACTTAATATAGACAAAAATGTGTAACAAATTTATAATAAGTAGGTATACAGACATATTGTGACATGTTTTATATATCTAAGCAATACATTTTACTGTCTTACAACATTAAACAACTGTATGTCAATGGTAAGGACATTTAGTATCAAAAACAATACCTAAGACACTAACCATGTTTCTTATATATCCAGTGTATTATGTAGATGTTATATAGTGAATATATTATTATTATGATATTTAGTTAAAATTAAATGGTTTTTTCCTTTCATCAATGGGAGGTTGGAGAAAAAAGTTAATCACAGATTTTCTTCTTTAAAACGTTTACTGAACCGGCTTATTTTATCTCACCATCAATGAAAGGCAAGTTGATATAATTAAAACCTTTTAAGAACATTAATCACGAGGTGAAGGACGTCAGTGTGATACAAGTTGACGGTATTATGTGGAGCGAAAAGTATGGAAAGGAGTGTTGAGATTACTTAAGGATAAAAAATAAAGTTTTAAAGAAACACAGTGTTCTAGTTGAAAAGAGTGGTAACGGCGTATTTATAAAATATGAAAAGAAAAAACGGAAAAACAGAAAACAAAAAAAACCTACCATCAAAGTCATTGAATGATGGATTTTTCTTCTGGTATGATTAATTCGCAAAACAATAATTCGTGTATTTTTCGATAAATTGTCCAGCCGTCTGTTGCATGCAGGTTACACTACACATATCAAAGACGTAAAGTCCACAATACGACAGTACTGATTAGTGATAAACTGATAATTTTAATGCTGTCATACACGCTTATTTTTATTCCAGCACTTGCATATATAATGTTGAAAAATCTGTTTAAGCAGGTGCTATAATTTGAACTGCTGAAAAAAACATGTATTCCATATTATTATAAAAAGCAATACTATATTATGCTGCAATGGTTACAGAACCATACAATGTAGCCGAAAAATAACTCGAGTATTCAAGAAACATTTTTTTTAATTTTTATTAATTATTCAATTTTTTTTTTATATTTTATTAAAATTAAATGTGTGACTATCATAGTTTTTTTTTATTTTATGTAACTGTTAATTTGTTTAGTTCACAAAGAATGCATTCTTTACGTTATAAACGAAATATCACTTATTCAAGTAATTCAAAATTTGAAATTTTTATTCATATTTGAATATCTAGTATTCTAGTTATATATATATGATAATTAGTTGACGATCTAATCTCATCCATTTTGGATCATTAAAATATGAACCACGGCGTATGATGCTGAAATTTAATTAAGCTGATACAGCCCGCATCACCCCTTCCCCAACATATATAGAACTGCGTACGTGGGCCCCGAGGCGACGTGTGTTTAATAATCAGCTTCTAGGTTAGATTAGTAATATATATATACGTTAATGAATTAAATTAAATAATTCATTAATTTATAAACTGCAACATTTAGTTGTCCCCAACGCATAAAGTTATGTATTTAAATCAATGATCTTAAATACAATTAAGTCTCGGGCGAGCTTTATTATAATAAAAAATGTTGTTGTAGGTACGATTATAGTATGAAATATTTATGTAAGGTATAACAATAATGTCACTTTTTATTTGTTCAATATTTTATTCTAATCGAGTCCACTCAAATAATAAATTGTATAAGTATCAATATTACAAAATAGTATTTTAGTACCAATTAGTCAGTTTTTGTTTGTTTAGATATTGTTTTTATTTTTACTCATCAAACCTAATATTATTGGTAAAATAATTATAATTATCGGAAAATTTGCGATTCAAGTATAGAAAATTTGAAGATTATTGAATTATAAATAGAAGTTATACCTACTGTATTCGGTATTGAAAATTTCCATCTAAAAGTAAATTAAGAAACAATGAGAATGGTGCATTGGCGCATAAGTGTACCGCATGCGCAAAATCTCACAAAATAATAAAAACAATTTCAATGTACCTTAGGACACCTATATCATCGATCCTATGTTTCTATATTTTGGTTTTGTTGTTCTATTGGCTTCAACTATCATGGACAAACAAGTAAATCATATTGTAAAAAAAAAAAACGCAAAAGAATGCATTTGGAAGTTTTGTGCGTTTCTATCTCGATCATGGCAATATGATATTGTTAATATATATAATATATTATAGTGATACTTTAAACTATCAGTAGTATAATACGGTTTATATTATGAGTAAATGTATTATATTAGTTGAAAAAAATACTTTTAAATCAAATTTATGGATCAGGGGTTACAACGTTAAAATTATAATTTAATTTTTAAATGTACTGTCCGTTGTTTAAAGTAGTTTATAAACAAACTAGGTACCTATAACAATAATTTTATTTTTTATAAAAAACGAAAAAAGCTCAATAATTATTTATACATTTATTGCATATAACTAAGATACTGGTAAATTAAAATTACACAAGTACTTGTATGAAAATATTTATGTTACCTATTTTAAATGTTGTTTGTTTTTAAAAATATTTTGGAATTTGAATTTTGAAACAATATAATATTTAAAAGTTATGTAATTAATATTTCTCATTGAATATTACCAGTTAAATTAATATAGTTGGTTTGGATTGAAGTGATATAACAAATTTTAGTATTTCAGTACTTATTTTAATAGCAAAAATTACAATAAAAAAAATACAAAATTAAAAAATTACTTAGATATCTAATGAGATGTATACATTTTATTTAAATGTAAAAGTTCCTCCCTCCTTCACATATCTAAAATACATCCTTAGAAATTAGAATGGGTATTAACGTCAACTTCATTATCAAATTGTTCAGCTGAAAAACATAATTTTATTGTCTTAAACGAATCAAGTATTATTTTCGCATTCGTCGATGCTGAAATACTGATTAAATTAATTGGAAATATTATTCTTTAAAAATAATTTAACGAAACTTAGCTTAAAATAAAATAATAGATACCTTTTTTAAAATAGATGAAAATTATTTTAATAAAAATGTATGTTTTTTTAGAATAAATTATACTAATTATATATTGAATTCACACTTTCACATTCATCTAAATCATGATATACCGATTTATTTTAAATACATTAACACATTTTTAAAATTATGATTAATATCACAAATTAATCATTTTTAAAAAATGTTCAGTGAAACATTAATCTGAAACTTATATTATGTTTTAATAATGGTTTTACCATTATCATAAGTTTAAAACTTGGCGGAATTAATGTAGGTTGATAATATGATTAGAAACTGGAAGAATGAATATTAATGCAGCGGAGTAAATAAACCTTTTATAAAAAAAACGATGTTTCTGTGATATCAATAAATAAATCCTATTTAAGATTATTTTGCAATGAAGATATGTCTTCGTATGTAGTTTCGAAAAATAACGTCGTGGTATGTATAAAATATTTGATATTTTACGTAATGGTACATCACATAAAAAGATTATTTATCATTAATCATTAACTAAAAAAATATTTATGGTAGGATGTAGCCAAGAACCAAATATTCTGTTTAAAATAAAATTATACTTTTTCTGCATTGCGTCTGTCTCGTTGTCTAAAAACTTTTTGTTTTGTCCCATTGCATACGAGTAGTTAATATTGTCCTTTTTTGGCGTCACATTCCGTTGGCCTGACAAAATTCCAACGAAATGCTTTTTGTCTTTTACATAATAATATTATTAAATGGATCCGTTTCTTCGCATTTTTTATTTTTTTTTTTTGAATATAATAAAACAGAAAAAAACTAACAGAAACATTTTTATCTTAGTCAACAAAAATAATATTTAACATATACCTACGATGATTGGATGATAGATAATTTGAATTTAAAATTTGTTCAAGTGGACAGGGAGGTGATGCTCAAAGCGAACTATACTTTAACTTATATCTATCTGTTTAATCAAGCATTGTATTATTTGTGACATAATTTGCATGACAAAATATTTAAATTTAAAATTCCTAATGATTCTTTTGATTATAAACTAAAAAATTTAATTTAAAAGTATGAAAAATTATGATATTCTGAGTAATGATTCAGATACGAGATCTACTTAGATTTGTTCTAATCAATATACCTACATATTCACATAATCAATGATCCGTTGTGCTGTCGTGCTATAACGTGTTAATAAAATGAAAAAATAACAATCTCAATCAGTCTAGGGTTTATTAAAAATGATCAATGTTTTATTGACATTTATATACGTTCCTAGGTATATAAAAACAAATTTACACAGTAAAAAGAGCAAGAACAAATAATTATTTAAGTTTAATCAACGAATAAATTTGCTGTTATAATTTTTTTTAAGTACATTTTAAAGCATTATATCCAAACCATAGTCATATATTGAAGATACAACTCTGTACCAATTATAAATCATTTAACCTAACCTAAGCAATTAACTAATATTTGTTGTACCTATTTAGCTTTGATATAATTATATAAGTTGTGTATAACTGTATTACCCGTCAACCATAAAGCGGTCCGCTATAACCATTAGTAAATAGTAGGTACCTCGCATATTCATATTGCGTAATTATTATGAGTGAAAAGGAAAACAATGTGCTCGTTGAAATAAATAACTTAATTTAATATATTATTTATTTTAATTCGCTCGTAAGTTTAAAATAGAGTTATTTCAAACGAAATGTAATTAACTCATCAATCCCGTCTAGTTTTGTTATCCTTTCAACTTGTGTCTGTGTTAAAACTATGTCCATTAATATGTCCGACCTCACTTAAGAACACGTAATATGTAGGCATAGTCACGCTTAAATTATAATACAAACATTATACATATATCGTATATAATACGATAAATACAGTTCCAATTATTACGAAACGATATAACTACACAGACCCCCCACTATTTGATACGATTAGTCAGGCGATTGATCTCCCTCGGGATAACTATTATATGTTCAGCACACTCCGCGTATTTTACTCGTATATATATATATATATATACATATATACTATAGATAACGATTATCATATATTATAATAAATTATAATATATAAATAAACATACGTATTCTAACGAATATTTTGCTATAATATCGCGGCGTTTAATCGTTGTCATTGGCTCAGAGATAATATTATGATATATTATTATACTATACTTATATTTGCACAGTTACACGAGTCATGCGTAATAAGTAGGGTTAGGATATTTATGACATTGTACGTTTTTTTCAATTAACTTGTCAAATTTATCAATACTAAATCAGACACAAATACGTTTCATAAAGCCGTAAATCAAATACCGAATTTTTATTTCGCATATTTTTAGGACTTGAAAACAAAAGTATATATTAAAAGCCACCTTTCATTTAATCAAAATACTCTCGATAACGTTTTAAGTTATTTATTGAAATATTTAAGAATGTTGTGACCAAATCTAAACTTTGGCAAAGAAACTATGTTAAAAGTATATAAGTCAAGTATTTTTATTTTAACTAAATTATGATATTTTAAATTTATAACTAACGTTATTGAACTCGAAATATTTCTCAAGACTTAGATGTAATTTTTTATGTAGAGTAGAAGACTAAATAGGACAAAACATCCGTCTTACAAGTATATGTATATATGTAAATACACACCCTAACAACATTTAAATACAGTAGTTATTCTATAGCTTCGTTAGCTTTAAAATTATATTTAATTTATCTAAATTTACATATTATTATTAAGGAGTAACAACATTATATGTGGTTTTTTGGAGGAATTTATTCGATATTTTAATTTTGAAATTATTTATGAATTATTTGTATTTTGTAATATTGTACACACTTATTACATTTTTTAACGTATTTTATGTTATTGAAGGTCATTACCTAATTAAAACTAAAGTAAGCTCAATTACCGAATAAAATATTAAAATATTATAAAGACAATTTTGTGCTATATATTTAGGTAGGGAACTTAAATCCCTAAAATAGCACTATATAATATATATATATAGATAGATATACTAGCACTTCTGCACTTAAAAACCATAAAATATGCATTTAATTTTACTATAGATTTAATCATTTAGTATTAATTTAATAAATGCATTAGAATATTATTAAAATGTGAAAAAAGGCCCAAAATATACCTAAAAATATGTCTCCAAATGCAAAAACATCAAAATATGCAAAAATGTGAAACATAAAACTACAGATTTGTATTTTCGTAACATGAAACAAATTTATAAATAACTGTCGTCTTTTTACGGTTGCGAAAAATAAATATGCAAATACTAAATGTCATCTGTCGTCAATAATAAAAGATTTTAACAATGTAAAAAAATATTTTATTACGATTAAATTATACTAAGTATTACTTAGTCTTAGTTTTGAATTTTAAAATTTAAAAATAAATTAAATAATTTAAAAAGTTAAATATCACGATATTACGCTATTTATCGTAGCAAAAAGCCAATACTATGAGACGCCATCTCAAAAATTATTATTTTCGATTTTTATTATGTGTTTTAAAAGCTTAAAATTCTTCACGAATACACTATAATAGTAGATTTGTTTCAATAGATACCTATAGTTTTAATGCATTTTTTATAAAATTTCTTAATTACACAATAACCAAACATATTTTATTTATAATCTTTCTTTAAAATAATCTTTTTTAACTTTGTAGAGCCAAAGAACGTCAGTGAAATGTTCTTTTAATACTTATGTACTCAGATAGGATAGGATATTGTGCAACAATCCGTAATGCATTGACATTGTTCCATCGGTAGCCGGTATGATGGACGTAATAATAATTTGTTTCATTTTTCACGTTTGCATAAACAAACTTCACGACTGTGGCGCGGTAAAATGGTCTCCATCAAACATTGGTCTACTGAGTAATTTTGCGAAATCAATGTAGAACATTTTTGCATCAATAAGCCCGTGAAAAAAACATGATTGATTTTATAAAACGGACAGTGTCTACCGTAAAGTTTTTTCTTGTTTAAATATTAAAAACGAACGGAGTTGTGGAGGTACAGAGGTATCGTGTGATTACAAAAACTTTCGAATTATTTATTATTTAACGATGTTGATTTAACTATATTAGGTACTTGTGTCACATTATAATTATTTGATTTAGCCATAGTGGCGGATACTGAGATACCCAGAGATGTATTTAATATTTTTACACTTCAGTGATTATGTTTTTGGTATCGGAATTTTTTCCTGGACTTCTCCTTATTATTGCTATTTTTTTTTTAACAAAAAAACATTTAAAAATAAAACTGAAATAACAGTCCAAAAATTGTTTTTTCAATTTCATCTAAATTTTAATAAATACTAATGGCAGTATAATAATATATGATCTAAAAAGCATATAAAAGCATACACATAACTAAATATAAAATAATCAATTTTCGATAACTACGAGGATATTAATATTTATAATTAGGTAATGTGAGTAATAAATTTAGGGCCCGGATTTATATGCTCTAAAAATTTTAAACATATGCACTATAAAATATGCATTTATGACCTTATTTTGTAGAAATATATCCTTAAAACTAAATAAATATGATAAAAAAATCTATAATATAATTATTTTTAATAACTTTACATAAAATAATTTTATATTATGGTCAATTTTCAATGGTGATGTCGCATATTATAATTTTAATCTGAAAAAGCTATAACGAAAATATTTATTTTTTATAAATTCGGCATATGACTAAGTGAAAATAAATACATACCAAAAGCAAATTGTATTGACTGTAAATATAAACTATAGATACGTTATTTAATTAATATAATCAAAATATTACATATTATGCATTTAAAAACCGTCTATATGCAAAGAAAAATCTTAAAATATAGAAATATACTGTGCGTGTCAAAAAATGGCATAATATGCAAAAAGATGCAAAATAAAACTTTGTATTTCAGATTTATTAACTATAATTCAAACTTGTAGCTTATCTAGCTGTTTTTTGGACTGTTTGAAAAAAACATACAAATGCATATAAATCCGGGCCCTAGTTATAATCATTAACTAAAAAGTATTTAATAAATAATGTAATCCTAACAAACGTAACGTTTGGCCCAATTACCCATAGCCCCTAGCTCTTATTACCTTTTAAATCCTATTTTTTTTTTCAAAAGTTTTGAATATTACTTTGTAAGTACTACATTTTTGTAGAATCTATAATATCTATATAATATAGATTGTCAGGTTGTAATAAAACATAAATCATTTTATAGAATCGTTCAGTAAACTTTGCGAATAAATCATTAAAATAACAACTTTAGATGATATCATATAATCCATTTTTGTACTCACGATGAATTTTTCATGAATAATTAGATATTATAAATACTTACGATTTTAGTAAAAAAAAAAAAAGGTTTAAAACGATTCTATATAATATTAAATAATGGGTGGATAAAAATAATCCCAGTAAAATTTCCTATTTTGATAATAATAAAAAAAAAGAAACAGCATATATTTAATTACAGTTTTTAAACGAATCTTATAAAACATAATAATGTATAAGTACTATATAGTATTTACATGTACCATAATTGAGTATTAAGGCCTGAGGGTTAATCGTATGGTATTTAAACAGAATATAAACCATAAATATACAATTTCATTATATTTTATTAAATTCTGTAAACATTAACGAGTAACAAACAGAATTTTAAAACACTATATTATTATGATAGTCTGAACTGGTGTCGGTCTAATACGAATTTTGGATACGAACCATGTACACATTAAATCAAGGTGGAATTTTCAGGTATTAAAAAATAAATATAGAGCTAAACTGTCGGCCCCCGGTTTTTTGAATCTAATACGGTGTACGCGTACTGGCTGTGAATTATTTTTTATTTTTGAGAATTATTATTAGCATGGCCCTCCTATAAAAGCCCAAGCGCCACTACGAATACGCGATTATCATTTTTTCCAGCAAAAACACAGAAAACCCGATTTTAAATATTCACCACACTACTTCATTACATTTACAGATTGAAAACCAACCGTTTTCAAGCCCGTTACCCTAAATCCGAAGTAGCTACATTTCATCCGAACGTGGCATTCTACGTTGATTTGTTTTTGTATTGTAATTTTATTAACTTCCATTAGATCCGACCTGCTGAATTATATAACATGGTGTATTACAGCAATATTACGTGAGATTATTTCGTCTACGGTTCAAATGACAAAATCGAATCATTCTCCTTTTTTTAATAGCTATGATTCAACGACGAAGATAAACTTTTTGGACATGAAAACCGATATCCGATAAGTATCGATACCGACTTCGACTCATCGCTTTAAGAAGGATTTAGTTTTTTTTCTTAAATCACGATGATATCCTATAATATAATATAATATACAACCTGGCTGATCACAGACATGCACCAAGAATATAAAATATGTCCTGAATAACCTCCCAAACGATAAAACCTACACTCCAAATCTTTAATCTTTAGTCCTTTTCAAAGCTTTCTCTCGTCCTAGTCGTCCTACTCGGAAATCTGTTCAATTTCATATTTTGTATATACCAGCTATTCGTTACGGAGATAATGAACCTCTTTGCCGTTGTATGGCATTAATTAATTTGGGGCCCTCATACTCCACCTCTAAATTAATTATCATTTATAACACATAAATCGTATTATTAATTTCTATATTTTATCGTTAACTCAGACTTATTATTCTGCTACTTCATATTGGATTTGAGTATCAGCCCGCAATTATTAATATTTTGTTTGTGTATTGCGCATGAGCAATAATTTCCATTTATTACTATAAATAAATAAATAATACAATATTATATATTTATGTTATTATGCTAAAGTGGTACTTATGTACCTACCTTTATAGTCGTATGCAGGTCGTTGCATGGATGATTTTTTTTACATTTTTTTAAGATAATGATTCAAGGCAGCTTTTATTAATTGTTGTTTTACTAATATGCATATGGGGCACTTCAATGGACATACAGTGAAAAAAAAAGGTTATTCTCCCGTGATATATTTGCAACTATATTTGTAATTCCGGTGTACTTTATAAATAATTATTATTACATAATCAAAAATGTGGATTATATCATAGCTAGGCGTGCGTAGACTTCGACCGCAGGGGGGGCCTTAAAAAGGATAAAGTATTTATTTAATTCAATATGCAAATATAAAAACAAATAAAAATAAAATATAAAGGTATTAAAATACATAATAATAATAATACATAGTATTATACATTTATTATAATAAAAATGAATAATAATAATAATAATAATTTGAAACTGGAACAGCATAATAATACCTATAAAAATCATTATAACTTACACAATTTGTATATAAGAAATCCTTATTTACATAGCTATTTACAACTCCATCCTCCTGTCCACAATAGAATCATTCTATTTTATTTTTAACGCTATTATCGGCTCAGACGATAGTATGCGGTACAATAACGTATCCGACCGTACCGCGAAAAATCCCAAAATCGTTTTTGAGACGATGGCGGTAATAGTATAATAATAATAACAACGACAACGTCGGCAACGCAACGATGTGGGTATATCGTATATGACTATATATGTACACAAGAGCGCGCGGGTGCTGGACTTGGTGCTGAACGCGCTGTGAATCGGATACCCGCGAAACGGAACTGCGGCGGAACGGAAACGATGTATATATGTATAATAGTAAATCGGCGATAAACCATCGCGATCCGCCAGCGACACAATATATAATAACGCGATTGTCGCGGACAAACGAAATGATTTTCCTAGGGCTTTGATACGGCTGTGTGCGTTTGTGTATACTGATGCAGACACGCAATATTACATCATCGTCATCATAATAATAATATATGATATAACGTTTGCGCGGATATACGTATATGATTAGGAGGCAGTCACTATAAAATAATATAGGCACAGACGGTTTTTTACGGGTGAAATATATTATTATTTCGATAAGCCACAGCGCCAAGCGATGACGGCGACGGGTCGGCCGTGACCGGAAAACTATGGGTTTTATCTTATATTTTGCGTTACAATTATCGAGGCAGACATGTGCACTCTTGTAACAATCGGAAACGCAAGGGAATAAAAACGCAGTGAAGTGATTTTCCCCGATGCGATATAGCTATAGGTTATTTTACATTTTTTTTTATTTCAACCTAGACGCACATTTTGTGACCGATATTTTTGAAGTTTATACGAATTTATATTTTATTATTTTCCCCTTAAATTTTATTTTAAAATGTCAAAATGTAATATATCATATTTTTTAACAGTAATTTTGAATTTGAAAACATATCTCAAATCATCTTTATAACGAATTAAAATATGTTTTAGATATTTTCTCATCGCATTACCACCTGAGTACTATCGGTACGATGGTCAAAATTATGCGCAACGGGTTTTAGAGATAAACATTAGGTTTTCGCCAGTTAAGTGCACACGTACAGCGACTCCCCTCTATCTCTTTTATATCACAGTTGCACGCATTACTGATCACTTACCAAGCACATATTCACACAAAACGCAGTTTCACCCTTAGAAAGTTTCCCATATTGAACTCCTTAAAAGCAGTTGATATCAAAGTAATAGGTATCCAAATGGAATGGGTTATTTGATAACGAATTAAATGTTGTAAAATAATATGCACATAGTAATTCAGTAATGTATAGTTATTAATAATATTTATTTAGCTGAGGTAGTTTAGTATAATTCACTTTATAAACATAACTAGTATAATGTTGTTAGGTTAAATAGGTTAATTTTTTATGTTTATTAAGATAATAATTATTTTTGTTCACTGAAAAGAAGAATTTTCTAAAAGGTGGCTAAAGCGCGATTATTATTAATTTTTTATGCATATTTTTTTTTTTTGCTCGTTTAATAGTCACTTGGACGATTGAGGTATTTTCTAATAATTGTAAAATGGTACCAAAATAAAAAATAAATGTAACGGTAACATATATTAATAGAATATAATTTGTATAATGCTAATCACGCGAGGGGTGGATGGTGCAGGGAGTCTGAAAAGAATGTTGACTGTATTATGTACCTGTCGGAAGGAAATATTTAAATTGTTTAAAAGTTAGAAAATATTTACTCGAAAATAGGTTTACGTTGTAAATATAACTGTATAATATGTGCACAGGATGGGCTGTCTATACCATATGTTCCCGTTTTCCATAAAGTTAACATAGAAAAACAATAAAACTATATATGACTCACTTATATATATTTATTATTCTTACTCGCCATCTGTAAAATTTAATGACAAATACGTCGTAGGAGTGGGGATTTCACATTTTTAATTCATATAGTTTTTCAAATATACAAACATTAACTTAAGAAAAAAATAATTCCTAAAATTGTATTTATATATATTATAATATATATTTAGTAATGTTTCAAATTATGTTTTTGCGTGTTATTTATAAATTAGTATTCAATTTAAAACGTATGAATTGATAATCGCATCAAAACTCCCCGTCTTCCATACCAAAAGCATTTTACAAACTATATGAAAGGCATTGATCAAATATAATTAAATGATTGAAAAATTAAAAACAAAAAAAAAAAAGAGTATAGTTCGCGACTGAAAACTTTTCATAAGTAGTATTATCCATAACGAATAACGATATAACATTGCGTACACTGCGTACAGTAATAATTGATTGATTTGAAAAATGTAAACGATTTGTCGCGTCTAATGATCTTTAATCGTAAAACATAAAAATGAATAGACCGAAAATGTCAGTTAATCTCTATTGTAAATAAACAGATTATATAGGGCCGGTAACGATGAGCATATTATATTTTGCGCGTAACGATTACACGATCCGCCGTGTTCGTTGGTTTTTTTAAACGGACTTTTAATCATATAATATACACGATATTATCATAATAATGTAACATATTACCTATATTATTAATCTGGCCATTAATAACGCGACGTGTTGTTATAGCCGCGGCGGATTCGGACGGCGCTATTATTATTGTCCGCCATATACCGTATAGTCATAATATAAAATTATAATAATAATTAAAAGCGAACGAGACGAATGAAATTGCCCTCGGTGCGCGCGTTTGTTATATTATTATTATTATTATTATAATAATGATGATCGCGATGATACGCGCATAGTCTATATATACATATATATACGTGTATGTGTACATAATAATAGGTGATAAACGATGATTATTTTCGTTTCGGGATTGGCAAACCCGTGTTACCGTGTAAATTCAAAAGTGAAACAAAGGGGATACGTCTATTGTGTTGTTGTTGATTTTTCATTTTTATTTTTATTTTTTTTTTTTTGTCGCCGCCGCCGCCGCCGACTGGGCTTTTGTGGTTTTGTCGTAATAAACCGTCTCTGACACGAGCACACACACATTATTATAATATTATGATACACATTATGTCTAAAATTCTGCGTGTGTATATTATACAGAACGCCCCGTATATACGCGGTAACGGAATCGTTATAAAAACGTAAATCACCGACTCTGCCGCTACAGACGCGTTATTACAATAATTATCTCGTTTTTATCTTACTGATCGTGTGCCCGCCTCTGCCGTGGTTGGTTTACTCGCCGATAGTATAAAATATAATTTGGCTAATCTGAAAAAAACAATTCCGTAGAACATCATTTTATTTTTCTAATAAAAAGTATCCAAATGCAAATTCTCGATTTACGTCATATATAGTGACTGCAAAATGCAAATGTCTATATAAATATATTAAATTTATTTATAATTTATAATCGTATAAATCGTTTGATGAATTTAGAAAGTCACTATAATACACATAATATATTAAATTGAATAATTTTGTATTGACGTGTGTAAATTTACAATTTTTCATTTGGACACTATTTTTCTCTTTTTTTGTCGTCCTGGTACTTTCCTCACGATAAAAAATGGGACTGAATATATAAATAATCAAAGCCTGACTATTCTTTGACGCATGATCGTTTTTCCTGTAAAGTCTTTTTAATGTTGAAATGGTTTGTCTTGATTTTTTCTATTCTTTCCATTGTATGGATGCTACATGACTTAACTAGAAATTTCCTGTATTTTTACTCCTTAATAAATAACAGCCGACACCCTTAAAATTAAAAATTTTAAAGTTCATATTGACCTTAACCTTTAAACCTTATTTTTTTTTTATTATTAAAAGAGAAATAAAAACAATCTGTACAGTATAAAGAAATAAAAAAATAATAATTATAATAATACAATATACAAACATTTGCATAAGTTATTGTGGTAACAATGTTTACAATAATAACATAAGTATCGAGATGGGATAAGTTACCCATTAGTAACATACTATGAAATACCATAGTATTTATATATTTAGCAATATGGTACTATTATTATTTTTATATCTAATAAGAATTAAAAATTCCAGTTCCTTTTGAGTTTGTGGGGAACTGGGGAAGCTTGTTAGGAATATAGTTAGGCTGTATTGTTTTAATTAAGAAGTTAACGTTCGAGTTGAGTTTCATGAGGAATCGTTTATAATAAAGTTGTGTAAGTTCAGTAACGGTATTCATTCTAAGTCTTTGTGAAGAGCTTGATAGTCACGTACAAGTGTGGGGGGGATACCTGCAGCAATAATAATACGTAGGGTTATGTTTTGAAATTATTGAATAGACTGCATGTTTAAGGGTTTAAATGGTCTCCAAATTTGAATGCCTTAGGATCAGAGGGTCTTTATAGTTTTGTTAATACGTATAGTTTGGAGTTGAGGTTAAGTTTAGATTCTAAGTCTGAAAAATCATAAAATACACAATATAAATAAAAAATGTATAAGTAGCTTTAATATAACGTGATGACTAAGACCATCTCAGTTTTTAAATATTAAAAAATAAATAATTAATTGGTTAGGCATGTTACAATTTTGCATCTGCTCGTGTAATTATTAAATAAAGATAAATAATTATAGGTTGATTGTTATTTAAACTTATTATTTATTTTGAACTATGAAGTCATATATTGAAATAAGAAATTCATTAAAAATTGTCCTATAAGTACATATGTGTTTTTATACATCTCTTACGTTATTACAGTATAAACAGATATCAGAATAACCAACAAAATAAATACTCGTGCCTTTGTATTGCGATCGTCGCCATATATTATATTTTAAATATTTTATATATTTTCATAAATTTCCGTATTTGTCATAAAGCTTAACAAAAAAATAAACAGTGTTTATTTGATATTGAAAGTTTAATTTTTATTATTTTTCGTTATTTAATAGATGAGTTGATAAATTTACTCATTGTTTTCGAGTTTTTTTTTTTTTTATCAAAAGCCCAATTAATAATATTTTAATATTATTTACATTCAATGGTGCGTTCGGCAGTAGTGATGATGATTATTATTATCACCGAATAACAAAAAACAAAATAAAAAAACAACAGTTCGGCCGGCGATCAATAGATTTTAAAAGAACGGCTCATTAAACTCGAATAATGTATAATTGTCCTCAACGTGTCATTTGCAGTCACGAAACGCTTCGTCATAAATTCTGTGGATTTTTCATATAAAAGAACAGCTACACAGCGTATAATAACGGATAGGTATAGTTGGTATTATATAAAGTTTAAACGATTTTTATTCTTTTTATATTTTTTTTTTTCAATGCTAAGATATATAAGGTCTAACGCCCTCTTTCCCCTCGTAATTAATGAACTTGTTTTATGGAATATGATACACAGACAATGTATATATTTTCATATTATTATTAGGTATATTGACGTTAAAATTGAATTGTCCGCCGCGAGCCGTATAGTAAATTGATGGGAAATTACCAAAGATGTCTATTGTCTAATCGGAAAACCGTTTTTCGATCATTATAATAAATCACTTTGTACAAACACTGTCTCCTGGGCGACAGCATCCTTGTTTTTATTTTCAATTTTCAAGTCGAATCTAATTAACCACTTTACTAAAGTAATACAAATTAATAACTTTTAAATCGCAATCATAAAGTGTCCAAAACAAGATAATAATAATACTACTATTACATGTAGTCACAATGTATAAATACATTGTAATCGGATCACACACTTGTATTTGAAAAAAATATTGGTTTAAGTACCTAAAAATTAAAACTTTTCATATTTTAAAATTTAACATTAGAAGTTAGATTTAGAAGTTTTTTTTAACAGTATTAAAATGTTAAACTCGACCTAATTTTTGGTTTTATGCTGTAAGTATAATTACGTAAATTCTATTTCATGCCTAATGTTATATAATTAATATCATTTTTTTTATATTATATTAAGTATTGTTACAACTTACAACATTTTTTTGCCTTATGTTTTAATTAAAAACAGTAAATAGTAAATACTAATTTTTTTCAATTTTCAATTTTAAACCACTTCTTTTATAAACACTCATCCCAAAATCTATAATCATAACATAAGTTGGACATTGCATTTTTTCAAAATAATCAAAAATTTTAAACACAACTGAAAAATATATATTTATATTATTATTGTTGACCATAAATACTACTTACTTTTTTCCATCACTACTGAAAATAAAACTGTTTGGTACAATGGTAAAATATACTCATTATATATGTACGTAAACAATATTGATTACAATTAATTGATTTGAACAATTATTTTTTTAGATTACAGTTTCGTTTAATTGATGATGGTTTTATCTTTTTCGTTTTGAGTTATGTTTCGTTTTTGGTTTTATAATTGTGTTGTAAAATAACAATGTCAATATTTTCTTTTTGAGAAAGTATTTATAACATTATAATTTTATTATAAGAATATCTTTTTCGAGTCTTGGTCGCATAAAGAGCAAAAAAAAAAAACAGCGTATGTAAAAATATTTTTCGTTAAATACATCTTTTGAAAATATACCTACGTATTATTGTTATACAAACGAATATGAAAACTGCATCTGCAGTGTTGAGAATATTATATTGTATAATATACAACAATAACACTATTTCAGTTCGGAGAACGCGTAAATATATAAACCAATGTCTATTTCAAACGGAATTCTTTATGGTATAAAATAAAATTATCTTGTCCATTCGGCGGTAGCAATCGTAAAGTCGAAAACGCTCCGCGAAGCATTATATGACAGCATACATTTTCAAACTGAAAAACTTAATCATTTCGTTTCGTACACGCGCGTTTTGCGTTTTATGTGAAACTAAAATCCACTCTGCTCTCCGCAGCAAGTTGCGGGTAAGCTAAACAGCGAATCGAACGAAAATTTAGACTGGCCATATAAACTGGGAAAAACAAAAGTAAAATTATGTGTACTTCGCCCAAGTGTACGGCGATTATTATTGTTACAAAGATTGCGAATCCGTCGAGTATACTGGGTGATTCACTAATAATGCACGTTCTAATTCTATCTAATAATATATTAGAGAGATTTACGCATCTACGTTTTTAAAAAAAAAAACTATCTTTTAACAATTTACAGTAAAAAAAGTGCAACGTATTTGTAAAAAAAATAAATATAAATATAGAGTTTCCATATCTACAGCTAAGACACTTCTTTGATAAAAAAAATCTAAGCACTAATTGCATAAAACACAGTCTTTGATAACGGGGATTTGAATAATTACAGGATAATTAAAGTTATGATATAATGGCGTACAATACTCCGTAAAACGTACACTGTATGTTATGTGTCGGCGCGTAAAACCACTAAAACCTGAAAAACGTCGAGTTTCGTTTAGTTTTTATTTCTTCTTTATATATATAAAACGCTATAAAGTTGCGAGTTTGCAAATTTAATTATATACAATAATGATGCAGCATCATAATATACAGTCGTTTTTATTTTTCTCGCGCTCGCAGGTGTACGTGATCAATTCGTAAGAGTGCACAGTAATGATTGAACTCCGCGTAAGATCGCCGTAACGAGATAATAGCCAGGTAGCAGACAATGCAGAAATTAAATAATGCCTAACACGTGGAGACCACTTTTTTACGATTTGAACGAATGAGGGCCGAAAGATGTGCGTTATCGTGTAGTTAAAAAAAACCTAAAGTTTTGCGATATTGGTAATTTATTTAGTGTATGGTTAACACAATAATTAATTAAAAATAATAATAACGTATAAACAACCACGGAAAGGTGAAGCGGCAAGGGGCCGCAAAGATTTTTTAATTTTGTCAATATTGTTTGGCGTGATTTTTAACGAAGACTTAAATCAATATGTAAAATTATATCGCGAAAACATGTGCTATTATAGACTGAATTATACAACTGAAACGAACATTATATCAAACATATATACGCGCGTGTATATGCGACTTATGCATATATCATATTATTGTATGATATTACACAGTTACGGGGCACCGACTTTTCTCCTCGTAGAATTTCAAAATAATTACCTTTATTTCCTTCATTAAAATCTTCACAATTTATTTCTTTAATACGCTTATTTTAAACCCTGTTAATCTCTCTGTTAATCAATTTATATTAACCGTGTGACCCGTTAACTTGTTCCGCGCACCCAATAACGAATGCGGCCGTTTTAATTAAATGCGTTTTACGGCCTAACATAGAATACATGTGTATGATATGTGTTGCAAGTTGCGCGGCGACACAGTAATATTATTAATAACTCCGATGCTGCTCACTAAGCTCTTACCCATACGGTATAAAACCGTTAAACAATGTATGCGTTATAATAAACGTCATTATTTTCCCCGCGGTAACAGTCGTGGTGTTATTTTCGAAAAACACCTCGTGCATATCGCGCAGCCGAGTCTCATCGCGTTCTGGCCGTAAACACGCGACAGAAGTACGCCGTAATGAGCAGACGAACTCAAACAACACTCAAAGCTTTTAAAAGTGCACTATCGTTATTTTATATATTTTTTTTTTTCGAAAATAAGCGGAAGACTAATCTCGAGACGGATGACGAACGTGCCCGAAACACGTCAGGTTTTTAATAAAATCAACTACGCGGGTGTATTATCGAAAGAGCTGACAAAGGAGCGATAGCGGAACCTCCACTGCAATTAAAAGCTGTGGGTTGGCACCTTTATAGAACATTATATTGTACCTACCTCGGTATTATATTATTATCGTGTGATCTCGAGCGCAGAGACTTCGTTTGATGGCGTTATTTTGGTAGCGTAGTTGTTGATTGATGGAGAGGGGATGGGGAATGGGAGTGGAAGAAAGCAGTACATTTCTGCGGTATTTATGTATTGGGTTACTCGGCGTTATCTCGAATCAGCACTTAATTAATATTTTTGACATCAAAAAAATAGACATCCATTTACCATCATAGTATATTATGTAGATTGTAAAACCTTTATAAAATCGTCGATCGATCGATGGGATGTATAATATAATATTACGCATTTGACTTTGGCGCAGTAAACCACTGTTAGATCGCTGTGAATTTTTAGTTCGGATTTGTAACTCTACGAGACTCTTCGAGAAAACACTTGAAATACAACGGCGAAAAATCACTAAAAATTGTTTTGAAAAGTGGAAAACACATAATTCGATGTCTATACTGATAAATGATAATGTTTAAAAATGACAAATTATAATGGTCATAAATAAATCTAAAAATGTCTTAAACGTAATTTTAAGATGAATTGTTTTAATTTCCTATCTGAAACACATCATTTTTTTTTTTTTTTTTTTATTTAAATTAATATCAACAGATTAATGGGCCTCACTGAGAAAAAAAACTCGTGTGGAGGCCCATGGGTTATCTTAGATTACAAATAATTATTAATGTTTTAAGGTACATGTTACATTTTTAAAATACAGATAATGAGTTTTTCATAAATAAATCACATTAAATCACTAAAATAAGTGGTGAATTAGAATGTTACATACAATTTTTAGTTTTACACACATATTCATATCGTAACCAGTGGTTAATTTTTTTTTTGAATATGGGTAACGGTAATATAACCATATCATTGGGCATCAAGTTAAGTATCTGTTTGCCCAAAAAATAATAAACTTTTCGGCAACTAGTTTTAGAGGGCCAATCTAAGGAAAAATTACTAGCTGCATACCTGGTGTTCACCCCATGGTTTATAGAATCCAATTGATTATGTTTTCTCAGATATATGGTGATTGTTTTTAGGTATAAGAGTTCTATATTGAGGACATTAAAGTCTTCGAATAGTTTTTCGGTTGGAAATCTCCAATTTTTTTTGTATGCGACCCTGAGTATAGTGTTTTGGCATTTCTGGAGCGTTAGAAGGGCGTTGTTGTAGGCACCACCCCATCCGATTATGCCATACGATATTATTGACTCGAATAGTGTTAGGTATATAGTTCTGATGTCTTTGAAAGGCAATATTTCACGTAATTCTTTCATTATGTATATCATTTTTTTTAGTTTATTTGTGACGGATGTAATCTGGTTTATCCATTTCATATCAGAGCACATTTCTATGCCTAAATACTTACAGTTTTTGACAATACTAACCGAGTTACAATCACAGCTATCTAATGTATTACAGTTCGATTCGTGGATTTTTATATTGTGTATGGGTGGTAAAGTTTGCTCAGACAGTGAGTGGAGTAAGATGGTTGATTTATTGAGATTTAGAAATAAACTGTTATCGCTCAACCAATTATGGATAGATTTAAGATCGACTTCAATGTTTTTTAATACTTCATTCCAAGAGCTACCAACACAGATCAGTACGGTGTCGTCTGCATAACACACTATTTTGCTATTTAACTTAAGTAATTTTATATCGTTTAAATGGATGTTAAAGAGAACCGGAGATAGTGTAGTACCTTGAGGTACTCCGCATTTTATAGTATTTTCATTAGAAATAGTACTGTTTATTTTTACCCTCTGTTTTCTGTTTTCTAGATAGGATTTAATGAGAGACAAGGCCGATCCAGTTATGCCTATGTTCTGAGTTTTATTTAGAAGTTTATAGTGATCCACTGTATCGAAGGCTTTAGCCAGATCTAAATAAATTGTAGCACATTTTTTTTTTTCATCGAGTGCAGTATAGATAAGTTTTGTGACATTAGCTATTGCTTGGTCCGTGCTTCTATGAGGTCTAAAACCGAATTGATATTCAAAAAGAAGGTTATTTGATTCTAAGTAGAATATAAGTTTTTTTTTTAGAATTTTTTCAAATGTTTTAGCTATGTTTGAGATAACTGATATCGGACGAAAGTTTTCGAGAGCTGAGATAGGACCTTTCTTATGTATGGGGGTTATTATAGCTACTTTAAAGGCATCTGGTACTTTATTTTGTGATATGCATAGATTAAAAATATGACTTAATGGTTTACAAAATGTTAAACTATGTTTTTTTAGTAAATCGGAGGATATCTTATCAAGACCGGGTGAAGATCCGTTTTTTAATTTAGAGATAGCTTCAAAAATTTCAGTATGAGTGATTGGGTCGAATTTATTAAAGCAAACTTTGTTTTGTGAATTGTTGTCGAAGTTTGTAGTGCAATTATAGGTATTTTTACGGTTTTTTAGTGACGTAATTAAATCGGTAGCTACATTTGTAAAATACTTATTAAATTTTTCAGCCAGAATATATTCGGGGTTTTCATCAGTATAATCATTTTTGTTTTTAGAGTTATTTAATAATTCTTTAAGGTTACTTGATTTCTTATTTTTTGCTAAGATATTGTTAATAGTCTGCCATTTAAGTTTTGTGTTATTTCCAGATTTTAATAATTCTGATTTATAGTAAAGGATCTTTGCATTTTTTATTATTTTTGTAATTTTGTTTCTAAATTTTACGTAGTAATCTTTTAATTTTAAATTAAGGGGGTGTTTCTTAACTTGTAAATGGAGACGGTCTCTTTGTCTTATTGAGTTAATAATCGCGGTAGTGGCCCATGGTTTTAGTTTTTTGGTTTTTGAGGGGATGGATATTTCAGCCGAGGCTTGGTTTTTTAGGTTATTTAAAGTGCTAGTGAAATATTCAGTGGCTTTATTTACATCAGTGAATTCAAGTAATTCTGACCAATTGTGATTTTCAATTGAGTTTGATAGTTTTTGATTATCAGTTTTTAATATTTTAAGTGGATTTGGCATATTATTTCTTTTATCTAATATATTGCCTAAGCTAAGTATTGTCGGGTAGTGGTCCGTAATGTTAGAGAGTACAATTATTGGTACTATGTTAGCATGGGACTTTGTTTTAATAAAAATATGATCTATACAGGTATTTGAAATTGGTCTAGTGATGGTATCGATAAGCGATGCAAAACCGAACTGTGCCATTGCTAGTAGGTACTCTTCTCGCATTTTAGAATGCTTGATCAAATCAATATTTAAGTCACCTAATAACATTTTGTAACTAGCTGTTTTTAAAGTGGAATTTAAAAGTAGTATATCATTAAGCTCGAGTAGCGTTACGTCTGTATTACTATTGGGTGATCTATAAATCGCGTAAATCAGGAAATCAATATTTGACATCTTAAAAGAAATCTCTAGTGCTGTTAATGCTTGTGTATTGGTTTCGGTAACAATGATATTACTTAATGTGTCCTTTAGGTAAACTACAACACCATCATTTTGATTTTTATTGTTTGTGGTGGAGTATGTTGTATAGCCGTTTATTGCGAAGTTATTAATTGATATGTTATCTAAACTATGCTTCAGTTAAAACGATCACTTCAAATTTGGTTTCAATGTTATCAAGAATAATACATAGTTCATCGAAGTGTTTTTTAATACTACAGATATTTGTTGTCAATATATTGAGTGAGTTTTGTTTGTATACAAAGGTATCCAGACTATCAAAAGAGCAACTAACCGAGTTCACGTTATTTACTCTTTCGTGAACAAATGCGTAATTAGTGTTATCATTCATTATAATATGGTGTAGGGTATAATATACAATTTGTTATTTATAACGTAAAACTGATCGTAGAGCCAATTATTGTTATGGAAACGCAGATAGCGATATCGTTCAAATAATGATTTGAGAGAAAGTAATATAAGCTGGCTAAATGTAATTTGTAATTCTGGAATCGATATGAATATGGTGTTAACAGATAAATCCATTAAAGCTAATATTAAATAATAATAGTTGATAAATTGTTTAACATTAAAATAGCGATTATAAAAGGTTTGATACATGGTAATAATGATAGGTAATTTAGTGAGATAAGAGCAAATTATATGGTATGTTATGAGTATTAGAGTTACAATTTGAGGAGAAAGATATATATAGTAAATCAGTAATAAATATGTAGGATTAGTATTTACGAATTTTTGTTGTAGGAGTTTAAATCTTCATATTGTCCTTTGATGTTTTGAATTGTGTCCTCGCTGTCGACACGTATTATCTTATCTGTTTCGTTTTTGCGTAAGAAGATTATGGCGTTTTTTGTCCACACAAATTGAAAGTTAAGCTGTTTTTTTAGGTCTCTGGCTTCTTTGAATAATTTATTTCCCTTGGTTGTTAAGTTTTCTCTAATATATATGGGTACATCCGGTTGGATGTCAATATATTTACTAGAGAAATTCCTAAATATTTGTCGAGCTTTGAGAAAATCAACTTTAAGTTGGTGGTTACTAAAGCTGACTAGGATTCTTCTAGGGCGCGTATTATTATGGTTAAAACCAATTCTATGACAATCATTAATCATAGAGTCATTTATGTTTACGCTTAGCTGTTTACCAATATTTTTAATAAGTATTGCGCAGTTTTCATTTTTATTTTCGGGGACACCATCAATGATAATGTCGTTGGCGATTTGGCGACGTTCTATGGATTCAATCTGTTTTTCCAATTGAGATATGTGTGTTTTCAGTGCTTGGTTTTCTGTGATAATTTTATCAATAGCGTTGAATTTAGTATTCAGAATTTCAAAATTTTTGGCTGTATCGTCCTTGTGATTTTGAAAGCAATCCCTGAGTTGTAAAATAATTTCTTTGATCTCATGTAGTTCGTTACTTTCTATGTTGGTTGGATTTTCGAGTCTAAAAGAGGCTCTTTTGGCGCTAGCGCATTTGCTGCATCGCCATATGTTATTGGCTTCTTTTAAGTAGTCGATATCCTCTTTAGTGAGTTGTTGGCATTTTGCGTGCCATGTTAAGTCACAATCATTGCATTGTATGGAGGATGCTTTAGTAATATTAACGGAACATTTATTGCATATGGGCATCTTAAATAGACGGAGAAAGAATAAAATAAATATAAAGTACGTAAAAACAAATGATATATCGATATACACTGGAGTATAGGTAATAAATATAGAAAAAGCGATAAGCGACCAACGAAAAATGCAACACGACCGTAGAGGCCAACGAACAGCAGATAACTAAATAAAAACTAAATGAAATGATATATGACTTTGTAAATGTAAATGCATATTTTTCTACGATACCACACTAGTCGCGTACACATCTTGTGCACGCTGTAAACAACGCCGCAGAAAAAAAAGTGTTTAGATAAGGAGAATTGGCGGTGGCAAATGTGTTCGGGATGTACTTTGTTCCTTTAGTCGGAATGCTTATATTTATTATAGTAAAGTAACTAAAGCGAGACCTCCTCCCTCTCCCTTTTGCAGTAAGAATAGGACGACGTGTGCGTCTTTTAAACGCGTTCGCTTGACACCCCTGCAGAAAAAGAAATTAAGTGTGCGCTACTGACTGACTGTATATAGGTAATGGTGATATAGTTTCGGGTCATCGATTTTTTACTTACATAATAATGTATACATTCCCAATACCCAATGGGTATTAACAATAATTCAAAATATAAATATATATATATGTATAGGTATGTATTATTTGTATTGTGTACACATATCATTGAGTATTTTTTTTTCTTATATATTCTCTTTGTACGATTCGAGGTGCCAACAATAGATAGGAAGTCTGTATGTACAGTAAATTTACTTTCTCATACTGTGAATATTGTGTATATACTATATACATTGTTTACCGTGCTGACGAGACGACTGGATATTCTATTGAATTTTGAGGTGATGATGCATGAGGAGGTGACGGTGGGGGAGGTGCGTGTCAATCAGTCTACGGCGCTGGAAAAGAGATGCGAGAGACGAGTGGTAACCGTTGTGAATGTATTTTGTCACCACCTCCGTTCAACGAATCCGTGGGATATGGAGTATTATACATTTATAAAAACTGCATTTACAAATATATTTGTAGTAGAACCGGCTATGTATCAAAAACTAACCAAAATTCAGAAATGATTTAAAAAAAATAATATATCGGGTGAACAATAAATAATAAAATAATAATTATGTAACGAAAGTAGGTACAATACGAAAGTATGTACTATGTTATTATTACTATGTCCTATGTGTAAAGTATTATTTATAGTGCATTGTATTAGTTTATCATTATCCTTAATAATAATAATGTTAATGACTCGTAAATCATACATTTGTTTAGATTTGTATTAAAAGAAATATATTTTAATTTTATTTGTGTATACCTATACTCACTTATTGGTTGTTGTCTTGATTACAACCAAAATATGTACTAGGTATGTTTTTTACATATACCTTATTTGATGTTTAAGTATATTATGATTTATATATTTTATTATTTTAGTTGAAATAACACTAATGTGTTACATACCTATGTTACACTTCAATCGTTGTATTACATTTTAACCTTAAAATGCAAAATCTGTACATAAAATGATTGATTTATCGTGAACTAATCAATATAATATATGGAAATACAAAGCATTTTTAACTTTAATTTGTAAGACATTTTATAAAATACAATTTTATGAACAAATTGTATAATTATATTATTTTTTAAGACAAAATGGTCCAACCTTTTATTTTTTTTATTGTGGCCTAATGTACACATTTAAACGAATGCGGGAAATATCAATATGATAAAGTCAAATAACTTTTATAAAATAAAAATAAAATAAATAAGCTTAATCGTCGATTAACTTAATTTTGATTTAATAAATGGTTTAATGTATAAATGTTGAATTATATTTTTCTATGAAGTTGAGATGAATAAAATCCAATGTTAATAAGGTTGTTAGGATAATTTGAGGGCATGGTCTATAGCGCACACACATGCGTCACTGTTAGTTTACTTTACACACAGACACAGTAATAAAGTCTTATACAACTAGACATAATAAATTGACTATACAGTCCTCCTTATATTGTTTAGTATAATATATTCTATTATATTGACTTACCAGAATCTCTCAACTGTAACTGTAGTCAACTGATTAATTATAATCATAACTTTAACTAAAATATGAAAGAACCGTTTTTCGTTAACTAATTTTTGATTGCAGTTAATTTAATCATTAGGTCTGAACAGTATTTTGAGATGGGATCGAGCGCAGAATCAATGAAAGCTGACATAGAATCTATACCATTTTCGATCCACGCTTTTCAATATCCACGGATTTAATTATCACTCAGCGGCGATAGTGTTGTATAAAATACAACGCGTTGTCAACTATTGTAAACTCGATCTCAGACCCTATTTGTCCGTAAACATTAGCGTGAGTACAGACTATGTGTGTGAGTGTGTGAAGATTGCTTTCGAACGCTGGTGGAGGCGGAATTCGCTAGTAGCCCGTTACAGGATTAGGGGAGGAGTCAATATCGCGTGTTTTTCTTCCGGAAGAACGATAATGCTCGGCAGAGATTTGAGGAGATGAAAATCCTTCAAAGCGAATTCATTTCCGACCGTGTTTTGTATATTGTGATTATAACTGTTGCTATTATTATTATTATTATTATTATTATCAGAAATTAAATTTAAATCTTGCCTTGGTGGATTACTGGATGTATTTGCGAATTTACTCAGCGTAGTTAACGTGGAAAGATGTTCGCTACGGTTCGGTCTGTTAATCGAAGCGCGATAGGCGCTTCACTTGTTTTATAAAAAAAGTTGATGTTATCGGAATTTGGATCTACATCGTAACAAATAAAAACAAATTAACCATAACTTACGACTTAATAGGTTATAACTTATGAGTAAAGTTAGGACTATTTTTTAAACTTCGTTCACCAACTACTGATAATAACCACAAACTGCTAATTACGACTCATTTATCGTATTATACGTACTATTATTGCGCAAATGCATTATTTAATTTGAGAATAAAAGTAGTTAGTACACTTTTATTTGGGTGTTTGAAATTATAATTTATTGTAAACGTATAAAATAAAATATATTAAACAAACTATAAAGTTAATTAATTTTATATTAATTGATCCACTCTGATCAACACCTCTCTCCCTGCATTCTATTAGACAAATCTAAGACTATAACAAGTTTATACATTATTTGTTTTCAAATAAATTGGGAAGAAAATGGATCTATGATACAATAAAAAAATATATAAAATCTATATATATGCTCCCATTGAAATTGTTTCGGGAAATAGGGTATTGATCATAGTGTGAATTTTAAATTATATAGCTATGTGTCTTGTTGGGATACATTTTAAATAGATTAATTTTGTGTGCACTCTCAAAATGAAAAACTACTTGTAAAAAAATAATACCGTACGTGTACGCCGTTTATGCGGAATATTTAGTATTCAATCATATTGAAATTATGAGAAAGTTTTATCCACTCCAAACTATTTGGTAAATTGTTATTCATATATATGGAAATTATTATTTTTTTCGATTTTATCCCGATTTGACGTGAGCCTGTAGAAATATTTAAATGTTTATTTAATGATGTGGTCTGGATTCATTTATTTATACATTGCAAATAATATTAGTTATTACTATTTACACCGCCGGCCATTTGATAAATTCGCATTACCTGTATAATATATTTTGAATTATTATTGTCGCTTCTATAGTATATATTTATAAATAATATCAACACGTTACCTCTGCGTTATAATATTCATATCGTGTTACTATTATAATGCAATGGTTAATTAATAATAAAATATTTTATCTACAGCCTTAGATCACACATGAATCATTCGAAATAATTCATAAAATAATATTCTTTTTTAATACTTTCTAGTTAATGCGAATGCTTACTACGAATAAATTCTTGCACATATTGTAGGTACTGTCGACTAACTAGCAACTAGGAAATAGTTTAATGTGTTTTGATTAAAATTTATAATATCATAATATTATTAATAATATAATATTGATTTAAATATAATATATATTGATTAAATGTATAATATTTATGGCATAAAAATACGAAACAATTAACAAAAATCACGTATTCCTGAAATTTTTTTACACATAAGAGCATGATGTAATTTGTAGCTAGGTACATTCTAAAATAGTTACGTATATTATCATACTGAGCTATACTAATGGTTTGTAGAGACAAATATCCTACAGATTACTGTAAGTGCCAAAAATTAATATCTTCCTTATAAAAATTTAATTTAATTTTAATTCAAAAATCGAAAAATATAAATTCTCTAGGATACCAATCGTGACATGGTACTGCTTATGAGAACCAAAATAAACATTGAGAGGCTAATTAGTTTTCAGAAATTAACAACTTCTTCTCGAAGCCTTATTAACCTATTATTATAGGAATTTGGAATAGTGTTTTTTCGTTAATCAAATCTCTTTTAAGTGTTAACGACTTTTTTTATCCATCACATACATGTAGAATTTGTTTTATTGGTTTTCTAAGAATAAGTTGAAAATTCAAAAATTCACTTCTTTAATTCACAATCTGTATTCAATTTTTAATCTAGTGGAGTGCTGCATAAAACTTTAGAACTTTTTATTGCCACAAAATGTGTTAACCGAAAAAAATAAAATCCCGTGTAAGACCTGCAGTAGTATAATAGTACTCTGCTCGGAGCGTAAAAAAATGAAAATTGTTTTTCATAAACGACCACATTATAATATATAGTACCTTAATAATTTTATATTGAACTACGTGAAAAAGCATCCATACATTTAAAACTCAAAATAATTAAAAATTACATAAATGGGGTGGCATCGACGACGCGACCTAATACTTCTTCTAAACTACCACTAAGCACCAAACTTACCTCAATGGAGTATTTGAGGGTATAACGGCTGTAATGACTTCCCTCCGGTTATTTAAATGTAATATGAATATGTAATATAATGTAATTATAGTAAAAACAGATAAAAAATAAAAAATATATTGAATAATATGCACAATTTAAATAAAAATAATTATAAGATATGGATTAACGCGTGTGTACTGTGTATTGTATTAAAAACGATTTAATCGCTCCACTCATTCGCTCGAGCTGCATATACGTCACTGCTTGTTCCTTACTCGTGATCGGTACGTCATATCAACGTCATGCCATTATCGCATTGCTAAGAGTACCTATTAAATGACGTATACATATAATATACAGCGCATTATCAGCTACATGTACTCACCTCATCAGATCCGTTACATAAGTGGGGTTCCTGCGTACTGTATATAATCGGAATTATGTTACAACTCGAAACTATATTACAATATACGTGTAAGTATATGCGTTCGACTTAAACTTTAAGTGAACTTTTTTTTTTTTATGTTATACCTACTCAATATTCGTGATATACGACCGTACACCGTTGGTGTATGCAAACAAACGTAGTATAGAACACTATAGTATAATGTTTGACACGCGTCACATTTATAAATTAAAAACCCATTCTTTAATGTTCGTAGTCGTCGAGAAACCTCTGTGCTAGTTATACAATATTATTTTACGTCGTGTACCTTAACCGTAACTTGCTATGATTATTAAGATTCATTTTTGACATAATACAAATATATATTTTATATATCAGAAGCGTATCCAGGAATTTTTCAAAAGGGGTCCAATTTTTTTAATATGTAAAAAGTATTATACAATCAGTGGTTTCAGATTCAGACCACCCCCCTTGGGTTATATATATATATAATAATAGATAATACGTAGGTATACTAGCATTGCAAAAACTAGAAAAAAAAAATCTGACTACAAACAAAAAAATGACACTGTTATATACTTATTAGTTACACATTATTATTAAAATACAGTGAAAACTCTTTATAACAAATCTGAAGGGACCAAGAGATTTCTTTCGTTAAAGAGAGTTTTCGTAATAGAGAGGGTTTAAAAAAAACAAAATTGTTGTTAGAAATTACGTCGATAATAAAATTAATATATTCGATATCGATAATAACGTAATATTACGATATTAAAAGTAGATAATGAAAGAATGTAATCGTTCTTGGAAATTTCATAATTTTTGTCGACTATTTTTATAATTTATAATACTTAACAGGTAAATAGTGTTATGAAACATAAAATATTGTTTCGTTATTGAGAGTGACTATACGTTGTAGAGAATGAATTGACTAATGGGTTATAAAGCAAACCAACCAATATTATGTCATGTTTACGTTGTATAGAGTTTTACTTTGTAAAGAGTTTCGTTATAAAGAGTTTTCACTGTACTAATAATTTGTAACCATTCGTCTGGGCAAAACGTTTTATATAAGAGACAAAATGTAAGACTATCGATTTTATAACATATCAGTAACGTATATCATTAGTTTACTATAATATTATATTAATTATAGTTAGGTCTAAGATGTATAATGGACAATAGTATTCATAATTTATTGGTGTTGTATTCAAAATAAAAATATAATATATGTATATATATATATATATATATATATATATATATATATTATTATAAAATAGAATACGGATTTGTTAACTCTCATTCTTATTGATTTTTTTTCTACTTAAATTGTTTCGTTAAAACAACATGACTATAATTATTATTAATTAATAATAATTAATGAAAAAACGCCAAGGCCTTATAATAATAATAATAATTATAGTGTTTTTGGTATTGTTTATAGTGCGCGATCTCTACAGATGTAATTAAAGTGTACGTCTCTCGGTGCACCGACAATTTTCGGTACCTAAATTAAAACGTTGACGCGGATCGACCGTACTTGGTAAAACTGCTTTTAGAGCAATTATAGAAATAAAAAAACTTGTTATAAAAATGAAATATGACATTTGAAATACTTCACGTATGATTTTATTCTTAATTAATATTAATTAACCTACAACATTAAAAAACAAACATTTAAAAATATATGCAAATTTAAAAAATGAAATATAATATTTTATACTTAGCTTAACAAAAAACTACGATATGATAAACGCTCTTAGAACATTTGTTATTTTTCTTTGATAGGAATATGCAATTAATGGTTTTGCTCTAAAATTGTATTATAATAATGACAACAGGTTGTATTTAATTTTTATATTATTTTATAATTTCATAATTACACAACAACTAAATATAAATCGACAAACAAGAGTAATAACACAAGACCACCTGTACATCTTAAACTATTTTTATCAAGCCGTGAAAATTCACATAGTTCTCATTACTGTGCTGGCGAACTCGATTATTTTCTAGTATAAAAACATTTTTTTTTTATTTAATCGTGTATTTCAGAAAATCGAATACTACTATATTAAACAGCTGTACTACCGATGCAATTTCATAATAATCGTTGTTGGTGGAACGGGGAAGGGGCGAGAAAACCATAAAAACTCGCTTCGGTGAGCACACACATTATTATAACTATTATCATATAGTTTATAATATTATAGTGTAAACACGATTAAAAACACGTTTAGAAAACGCCTATTGTCCGGACCAAGGGGTGGTCTGCTTGTGAAGTATACAAAAAAACGAAAAATAAAAATTCCACACCAATAAAAAACGCACAACCCATTCGTATTATTATTATTACTATACGACACCGTGAAAATGATTTAAATGACCATTACAGTTTGATATTATTTCACGCCGTACGGAAACTGGAAAAAAAATATGTATTATTTTTATATCCGACGATATTATACGGTCGTTTACAATCGCGCCTTTCGTTCGATGTCGATTCAAGAACGACCTAAATAAAATACACATTACTCCCTCCACGCAAGCATAAAAGTATAATATAAAATATAATATTACCGCTGTTTATTACCTATCTATTTTTTCTGTTATAATTATTATTTATTATAATATGCGTCTAATGTCTTTGGTTATTATCATATATAACGCCACGTCGATATATTATAAAAAAAAAAACTCCCCGTTGAGGCGTTGAATATATTATGACATAATATTAATATCTCCGTCTGCAATACGAATAATTATTGTATTACGACAAAATGTTGTTTAAAACACACATCATACCGATTATTGATAAAGATATATCTTATGGGTTTGTATGAAAGCGAGGACATTAAGATATGTTTTGGCCATCTTCCAATATGTGGGCAACCAATAAGCCGTGTTCTACTGTAATAATAATAAAAACATATAGTATGCTATACAAATCCTGTAACAAAAATGTTATTACATTTCGAAATTTACATGAAATAAATAATTGTAAAAATAAAATAATAATATACGTATATCCGTATATAATTATTAACAGTTGTACATTGTTCACTAATCATAATTTTTTAGAAGGGGTGAAAAATATTAGGATATTAATATATCCTCTTTGTCAACAATTAATTCAATAAGTATGTCTAATTCATTCATTTATTCAACCCAGAAATCAGAATGCATTGTTGTACTCAGTAATATGTAAAAAACAATTTTAATTGCTTAAAAAAATAGTAGGTATACTTAACATTTTGGTAAATCTAATTATGGTATGTTTCTTTTCTCGGTAGTAAAAATCTTGCATCTGTTGAAGCATTTTTCAAAATATAATACTATCCTTGAATCTTTAACCCAAAAGTATACTAACTCCAGTGATTAGATTTAAACCCGAGTCACGATTCAAAAGCAATTTAGTGTTACATTTTCTAATTGGCCTGGGCTCCCAATATGAACAAAAAAATATATCCAAAGGCTCTCGGCAATTGTCGAGTAGGGTGCAGGTGGCAACCCACACTGAATCTTCGTGATTTCACCGAGATTCCATCATTTACTGTATTTTGAGTCATGGACATTTATGGAAGTAAAACATTTATTTTTATTACATACCGATTTGATAATTTGTTAGCCATTTTTTCTACACTAGAAAACTACTTTTTCTTAGTAATTTCTTTCAGTTTTACTTAACTATTACCTACTACATGTGTAGCATAATCCTATAAGTATTTACTTCCTTCAATTGGATAATACTATTTAAGTATTTCATAAGCATCTTAAAAAGTTGATTATAATCTACAATAGTATTATTTGTATTTAGTAACTATTATGCATCCCACTGCAAAACGAAAATGTACCAACTAAAGTTTAACTATAATGGCATTAGTTGTATAATATTAACGGTTAGTGATATAAATATATAATATAAATAAAACGTGTGTCATTATTAGAAACCTATAAATATTAAATGTATAAAGTGGTTTAAAATCATAAGTAATACGTTTATCCTAGCTATACTAAGTACCTAGAACACAGAATGGCAATAAACCACATATTTTTGTCCATTTTTTTCCAGAAAATTTCTTTAAAGTTAGTATACGTAGTGGTTTTACATAATCCATTTTTTCCCGTTTTATAGTGATATTGATCGCACAGTGCAGATAAAATTTTTTAAATCATTTTAATATCCCAATACGCTTATTTTAAACCTATCGAATAATTTTTTCAAAACGTTCATCATAAATCAGTTTAATACAACTGAAAATTGACTAAATAGTAAATATCTAATAATTTATAATTAAAGTAAAAAGTCAACATAAAAATTGAATCTATGAGATTATATTATTATTGTTCATTCACATAAATACATTCCATAAAATTGGTGGGAACAGTCAACAGTAGGTGGTAAGTGTGGTAATAATATACCTATAACATTTTTACGGCAGAAAAACTCACGTGGCGTTGTTGCCCGTAGAGAATAAATTTTTAAACTTAATAGAATTTAATATACTGGACGGTAAAACAGAATAATATATATTTCATAACTAGAATATAACAAAATGTAGGTATCTATGGCTGATTATATGATGTAATTTTTAAATGAACTGAAACAATGACTGGGAAAAATGTAGAACTATATTAGTTGAAAATTATATACCTTAAGGGGTTTGTAGATGAATACATACATTAAGTATAAAGTTAGGGAGTGTTAAAATAATTTATGTTTCACAGACCCGTAAAATAATCACCCACAACACACTACCCCAAACACTCATTTATTTAAAAAAAAAAAAATAATAATAACCATAACGAAAAAAAATTAATTAATAAAGCAGATAAATATTAATAATGTTAAAAATAATAATTTATAAAGCATTACAAGATTAAATTTAATGATTCTATGACGATAAATATTGGTTCCTATTATACAAATATTTATATTTTTATCAAAACCATTTTTTGAATACAATTCAAAATTTAAATATTAAATTAAATACAATAAACCTTTAGTTAATAAATAAATACAAATTTTATAAACAAATAACATTATTTTTATTTTTGGTTAAAATTATTAAAATTTATGCAAAATTGAGTTTGTACTTTATATACTTATCAAATTCAATGTACAATACATTTTGATTCAATTAATTTAGATATACTTTTACGAAGTAATTCTAGCAAGTAATAATAATTACATTATATTATTATTAGGATTTTTTATGGTTAGGTCTGAGTTAAGCCTGAGTGGGTACTTCTACTCTTAAATCGGGACAGTGGGATAAATATGGTGGTAGTTGGTTACTGAAAAATATGTGTATTCTGAAAGGTGTAGGTACGCCAAACGAGATAAGACGTTGGCATTTGAACAAAGTTGGTACTATAACAGCGTTATATTATAAGCACTTATCTGAGATTTTATTTTTTTTATGAGAAAATTAAGTTGCCTTAATATTTAGGGTACTTATAGGTTTAAAAAATTTGAAGTTTTTAAAGTTTTTAAGCAGTAATAATATAAATTAGATTAATTGCTCATAATTATAAAATAATATAACCAATTAATTTATATACAGACATAATTTAAACTATAGTTGGTGTTTTAATTTTAAAGTTTTGTAGAATTTAAAATTTTAACTTCTTATTTTGAAAGCCAGTATTATTTTTAAATGTACAATTAAAATTTAGTTGAATATATTATTTTGGGTCAATATATTTCTCAAAATTATGTTTGATCGTTATTTTATTTTACATATTATATTATATTTTGTCAATCAGTAATGAATAGTTGATTTTTATTGAACCCTGGATGATATAACATAAAATGTTAAATGTTGTAATTGATATTCATTATTATATAATATGTAAAGTAAATATTAAGTATTGATATATTGTATATAGTAGGTACATTAATCCAGGTAGCTAATTTTATTCTTAAGGCGAAGAAAGCGATATTTGTTTTATTATACGTAATATGTACATTTTTAAAAGCATTTATTTTTCATATTATACTTTTATGGCTATATACTATATAGGTACTATGTGAACTTGAAATAAATAAAATATATTTACAAAATTAAAATTATTTTAGCAACTATAGGTGTTGGTTCATATCATTACTAAACAGTTGATCGAAAAGAGTATCACCAAAAATATTTTTGAAAATATTTTAAAATTTAATCAGTATATAGATAGGTATTTCTCGAATTACCAACGCTATTATCTTTCTTTTAAATATTATTATACCGACAATAATGTATAGGTACATTACCGTGAAAATGTACTAACTTATAAATGCGAAAACTTTTTTCCCTTTGAATTGTAAAAAGTGACTAGTTTTTTTTATTGCTCTGAAAACGATATTTTATATTTTATTTTTAAACTTTAAGTTAGAATTGATGAGCTTTTTCGTCACATTCTATAGATTTTATACGAAATTCTGGTGTTCCAAAGTATTTCAACAATTCTATACACTTTTTTTAAAGCTTTGACATGGTAAAATGGAATGTTGGTTTCGTCTTGGACGTACGTATATATCTCACGCGGACCGTATACTTTCAATTTAACAATAATTATTGTGCACACCTTGACATTAAATCGGCACTATAACACGAATAGTATCGTATCGAATCAGACAGATCGTATACATCTTTTTACCGCCAGTCAACTAAACGTAACGCGGTAGGTACATACTATATTATTTACAAAACTATATTATATGTTACGTCAACTATAGAGCTACTAGGATTAAACAGGATTTTATTTCTTCTCGTGATCTCCAGAATATAACTTTTGAAGTGCCTATAATGTGTATGATTCAGAAATAAATGAGTTTGAACATATGATTTTTACATCATACTGTTTGGAATTTATTTTAGTTTTAAAGATATCACTTTTATTTGAACAGGTTTTTATACTTTTATTTGATCTCAGTAATTTTGTGTTTTGTTTTTTTTTTTTTTTATATATTTACGAGTAAAAATATTTTTTCCTCGGAAGAAAAATCGTACCTTCATAATAAACAGATATTACGAGATTTAGTGGATAATATTATGAAAAAAAAAACATTAAACTTTTTAAAATACATTAAAATGTAGCTATTGATCAAATATAATTGACAATATTCTACATGGTATACAATTTAATGATTTAACAGTGATTTTGTAGACACTTGTATAATATACTGCTATGTTTTTTTTGCTATGTTATTGGATGATTTTATACAATGTTTATATCGCTCTGTATCATTTATAGACGTGATTTTATGTATTTTTAGAACATCAAAATTATAGGGCTAGATATATATTTATAATTGAAATCAGTTTTTAAAATTTTCTATCGTAACTCTTTTTTTGCCACCACAAGCAATGGATTTAAAGACTAAAGTAATCAAAAAAGTAGTTTTTATTTTATCTAAGTGTAATTGATAAATTCTGTTTTGAATTGATAAAAAAAATAAAAATGAGTTTACTATATATTTTTTTTTAGAAATGTTTATGTAAAATATTATATGGATGTATTGACTTTTGGCTATTTTGCAAAACTCGTCCTTAAAGATTATATGTTCCAAAAATTTACTGAGAGGACATCAATTTCATAGGTTTTATCAAATAATTATATATACAAACATATTACTCTAAAAATGTTTTATGGTGCTCTTGTTGATCCACTGTGGTTGAACATTTAAATTATGTCTAAAAGAGCTCAACGGAATAATCGAAGTTTTCGTGTTGAGGTGTCTATCTTTGATATTCAGTACCGCCTGATTAGGTACTCATTCGTTTCCTTTATCTATTAGTCTTATCAATTCCACCGATCATGTGGTAGGCTGCAAACAACAGTGTCATGTTTCCTCGACAAACTTTTATTTGGATTAGGTGATTTGCAATTATATTATTATTTTTGACGTTTATATGTTTGGCCCCACTAAGTTCTGATAAAATAGAGACATTTTGTTCTTGGAGTTTTCTCACTTGCTTCGATTCTTTCTTATTCTGTCTTAACACTCTTAACGTCCCTGGAATTACAGCGATTTATTTCATTATTTATGATATCATATAGCTACATGCTCATTTCGTAAGCACAGTAGTCTAATTAAACATGTTAAACGTCACTGCAATCGGAAACAATAATAATGTAACCGGAGGCGTACGATTTGCATAGACCGTATATATGGATCACAAAACGCTGAGTAGGTATATCGAATTAAACGAGCAGCATCTTATGTATATATTATGCCAGTAATACATATTATTATTGCATATATGATATTAGACGGAGTCAAGGCATACGATTCTATACCATTACTATTATTGTTTTAATATTATGTACATGTGCTATGCACGAGTATTATAGTTGTGTAAAGAGAAAAATCCGCAATGGTATAAGTTGAAATTTCACTTGAAGTAAGTACCTATATCTGCGTTCTGAATTTCCTCGAATGCATCAGTGGGATTTCCATAAACTCTTGCACACAAACGTATTATTTTACAGGGTGTGGTTTCGACTAAAGAAAATAAGACAAGAATGATACCCATATTTTTTTTTATCTCGATGAACCTTTTAAAGTACATATTCGAATTCATGTAATATATATAGGTATATAATTTTCGAATATATGCTTACGATTTTTCGTTATCACGAATCCAATATGCAAAATAATAGTAAATTATACTCGTGAAACACCAAAATATTAGGTACGTAAAATTGCCTAAACGGGTATATTTAAATATCATCAAATAAAATTGAATATAATCCCCGTGTGTATATATTAACAGTATTATTTAAAATCTGTCTACAAGAATACTGATATAAAATTCCGTAAGATTCAATCAAACGTTTTATTTTTGTAAAACATAAAAATCGACCGAGATCAAAAAAATAAAAATAAAAATCACCCTGTAAATAATACCTTTGACCACGCGACGCGTTTCAAATAACTGTAGTATGGCTGCTAGTAGACGATTAAGTATAAGTAATTGGCGCACGTGATTCGCGTGAAACTAATTATTTTAGAGGTGTATAATCTCGTCCATTGTGCTGTATTAAAAAAAAAAAAAAAAAAAAAAAAACACTTTCATGTAACGTTTCTTTGACAGTGGTACGCGCGCGTGTTAAGCATGTAGCGCTTTGTTGTTAGCTAGGCAGTAGACATACCCGCCTAAAGCGCTCCATCATATTATTATAATATTGTTATAGAATATAATATTATATATAATTTTTAGGATATGAAATATATTTAACATTAATGTAAACTGTACGTGGTGTATGGATGACGCAGTATCGAGAATGGATCATTTAAAAATCATATATACATAAAAATTGTGACGAAAACAATTTGTTCATATGGACGACCATTATATTACTATTTGTTATTAAAAATTCACCTAGAAATATCTAATCATACCCATAGAGAAAGGAGTGATTTAGCATTAAAAAATATCGAAAATATAATAAAAAACTTTTAATCGATTCGACCAAAATATGATTACCATAAAGTATCACAATTTACAATTTCATAACACATCGAATCACAAACATAATACTTGAGTATTTTTTATATTTACCATAGAAATGTTTCAATATATTCAGCACCGGGTCTAAGTTACAGAAGGTCAAGGTGAAACTACTGACATTGGAGGTCCCTAAAAAAAAAATATCTCTTATTAAAAATAATTTAATGCATTAACTATGATTTTTTTAAATTTGATAAAAGTGAAGATGGATTTAAAAAAGAAAACGTTTAAACTAGATAGGTTCATTATGGTTTGTATATTCCTTTAAATCGAGATTTAAGTATAAGAACGCAACTGAGTCCATTACAGTTTAAAATAAACGGGTTTGGGTAATTTTTTAAAATCATTTTTTTTGTTGAGCTTTGTTCAATATTCTCGATAATTAATCACTTTACAAAGTTGGAAAATCCAAGACATTAACGTGATGCCCTTAAAACCAACTCAGCATTGAAGCTCCGGTACATTTTACTCCCTGAAAACCTATTAAATCCAACACTGAATGTATTTGCTATATCAAGCCAAATGCGATAGTGGTTTTTCCTATTTATTTTTATATTAATAGTAGACAATTGTCGTTTACATGAACAATTCGTGGAAAACGAAAACAGTTTTTTTTCCAATCGGATTACTAACGACTTTTATTAAGGAAAATGTACTCTAAACCAGATTTTTACAGATAAGTAAAACTATCACATTATTTCTAATAGTACGCAAACTCCATACAAAACCGTTACAAAACTCAACAATTTTCAGATTTAAGTAGATAGATACTGAGGAATGAGGATTATTTAAAAATAATCAGTAATAGACTAGTATAGCAATGAACTAGATACATTATTATCTATCTATGTAGGCATTTTTCGATTCGATTTTTGATGTAAACAACTTTTTTTTTCTATTTTGATGTTGAATCTCAAGGAGATATAAATATTTAGATATAAATGAGTTTTAGTGGATACGTTTAAAACAATTGTTGGTCATTCGTGTATTTACATTTAAATTTGTGTTACACCTTATATTGTTATATTTTTTATTAAACATGATTTAATTGTTTTGTTATTTATTAAATATAAATAAACGAAAACAAATAATTGCAAAGGTGTTGGCGTGTGAAAATAGTAAATTACGTACTGATAGTGTTGTGATATTTGACAAAACGAAAATAACTGGCACAAAAATAAGTAAATAAATAAACAAATTTGAAATTGAAGACACTTTTAACTTTTGATGCAATAATGGAAAATGATATTATATCTGTGAGTGTGGGACGAAAAAATATTATAACGTTTCGGTTTTGATAATGTTTTTTTTCCTTCGCAATCACTGCCAAACTATATCTTAAGCCGAAACCTTTTGGTATGGTTATATATATATATATACACCTATATATTATGTGAGTATATAAAGTATATTGTATGAAGAGATTATTTTAACAATGAACACTCGTTATTTCAAAAGTTATTAACGATTTTTTTTTTGTCACTTTCCTCTTTGAAAATAAAGAATGCACGCTATACCAATATTTTATAGTGTTATTGTTTTCACTTCTATGTGGTTATTTTCGATAAACCTGTCTATTAACTTTTGATTTTGAAAAGGTACTTAACCTATATCTTCAATAATATTTGTTTAGTTTCATCTACAAAAATATTTTATAAAAATGTCAATGTATCAAAATCAAATGTCGAACGCATTTGTTCGAAATCAAGTGATTTCGTGTTTATTTATTGATAAATATTTCAAATGTATACATGCATTTGTTAAATATAATATACAACTATAAATGTTGAATATTTTGTCTCAGATTACGAAATTCAATTTACAGGTTATCTACATAATATATTTGTATCAATAGTAATTTCACTCAAGTGTAAAATAAAAAAAAGAATTATAAGATATTAGATTTGCTTACATCTTTAATTTTCAAAAGAAAAATACTGTAAAAAGGGCAATAATTTCACATCATGTAAACATTCAATAGCTTGCTAGTTTTTTTTCAAGTATCCCAAAACGTTAGCATCATCATACCTGAAACCTTATAGTGTACAGCGAAAAAAAGATTTATCTATGATTAGTTCATGATATTAGAGATATTCGACATATTATATGCGTGAACGGTGGATGCCGAATTATTTCTCAGTTATATAAATCTATTCTTGTTAAAAATTTAAAATATATCTCAAATTTTTATTCAACAAAGCTATAAATATTGTTAGAAATTCATTTAAATACTTAATTGTTCACAAGATCATTATGAACTGAAAACATTGAGTGGAAATAAATTCAACGGACAAACTTTTGTCCCTTAATAATTTAACATAAAAAAAAACTTGAACTTTTTTTTTATTCTGCCATCGTGTAGTTGAAATATAAAATCAAAAAATTTGTATTCAAAATCGACAAAAATATTCAACACCACATACACAATAAGTGTGGTTATAACTCTATAATAGTCTGTAGTTCTATCTGCAATTTTACCATAATGTTATTCTATTATATTATAAAATTATGAATTCTAATACTATTCTGCGTTCCGCGTAATTCGTATTGTATTATAATATACATACACAAAGCCATCGTTTTGAGTACACCTGCTGCATAACAATAATAATAATAATAATAATAATAATATAATGTAACGAGTAACCATGACAGATATTTTAATATCGAATTACTTATTCAGCCGTCTAATAAGGTTTTACGTTGTATATTTATATGGGCATATTGAAGTATGTCAAAATTATACTAAGATTACGCAATTTTAACTATAATACCTGTTTTGTACGCATATGTAAATATGATTTTTACTCGATGGTCAGACAATATATGATTTTCTCCGAAAGTTTATATAAGCTGTACGATTTTTTTTTGAATTTCTGTAATAATAGTAAATGATAGTAATGTTTAAATGTGCTATTTAATTATTTAATATTAATTAATGAAATTAAAGTCTAATAATATTTAGGTCATCGACCTTTCAAACGATAATATAATATTGTTTAATTGCATTTTACGCAGTTTATACAGCATATTATATTATTTATAAAAGTCAAAAAATCTTTTTAAACGTTATAAAAACGTTTGTGCTGGTTAATTATTTTCTACTAAAATAACAACTAGATTTTTATACTCGGTCAAACCATAAAAATATAACTTTGTAACAATAATATATAGGTATATACATTTTTAATAAAAAGTCATATTATTGTTTTTCTTTAGGTTATTTATGGCTGTTATTTCTTAGATTTCGTTATTTCATTTTATTTTTCAATTAGGTACGTATAATATAACAAAATCGATGCAAAAAAAAAAATTAATTTTGATATTTTATTTATCACATTACAACTTAAACGTATAGTAATATAATTTCTGTTTCAAATTATGTTCAGTAAAAGCCAGGAAGTAATTTTATATGATTCTTTTTAAATTTTAAGTAAATCATCGAATTTGAAAAATGGCTTTATAAAATAACTACAAACTAATTATATAAAAAAATCTGATCAATCTTTGTAAGCTTATAACTGCTGCCGAGGTCATATAATTATTACACTCGTGCGATACTGTAAAACGGATAACCGACCGGGATGTAGCTAAATTGCCTATTCATGACGCCATGTTATTGTAATTTTTCTGTTGAAATGTATTTAAAAAAAAAACGTATAATATTATTTTAATTATTTAATATCTATGCTTTTTATATCATTTATAAATAATATAGAAATTAAAGAAAGGTTGACTTTTTATGCGTTTTATCTTTTAAGTAAAGACTTTTATACAGGTAAATGAAAGTTAATAAACACGAAACGAATAAAAAAAAGCACAGTTCGGTATACTAGAGACGATTTTTAAAACTTGCTATAATTTAACAAACTTTATTAAATGTCCTAGGTACGGGACAATCGATTTTGGATTTTAAAAGTATCTAAAAATCTCATTTATTATAAAAACTCCTGCTGTGAAGTAATCCTAATAGCGTTTCTCGGGATACTATATTTTTTTTTTACTTCGGCGATTGTGAGTTTGAAAACATCTCGATTTAATTGTTTGCAAAAATATATAATTACAGGTAAATAGTATGTAGTATGTGCCATTCTGTCATATGTAATTTTATGGTAACTGTAAGGTTATAATATAATACCTATTTATTGTATGTATTATTATAAATTATAAAATAATATGATTTAAGCAACAATAAGCAATTTATGTATTTTTAATTTTACGATGTTATTATGTCGGAGCACTATTCCGCTCATCTTGACTATATTAAATACTTATGAAGACTAAAATCAACCGATTTTCTGAAAATTAATACGTTTTCAACATCACAGTCCTTAGAAAATTATTCTACTTCGAAATATGTAATTAAAAAATTAAACAAGTACTTGAAAACACAACGATGACGATAAAAGAAAATCATTTTTTCAAAAATATTTTGTTGCAAATCTGAACGATTTCCAAACAATGTGGAAAAAAATATGTTTTTAAAGTGGCGTCTCAATTTACCGAGGAGACGTTTGGTAAATCAACTACCTGCTATAGTATATTATAATCAAGTCGGTTCGCGGTAGTTCTCATTGTTTGCCGCAGTATTTCGATAATGTCTCTGTCAATAGAAACTCCTGGCGGGTTGAGCCCATTCTTCCCAGGGCCGCCTAACTACCATATCACATTATAATATATATATAGCCTATAGTAAACGGCGCGGTTCCGGAGTTGTGTAGGTTCGGTAATTTAATTGACAATGAATACGGGAATAAAGCCCCGTCACCGAGATCGATGATATATTTTTTTTTCGTGACCGACCTACCTACTGAAAGTCGGAAGTACCGAGAACGCGACCGTTCGTCGGACAAATAATATCGCACTGTATCGCGATGTCTGTGGCGGGATTCGGAACAAAGCAACCAGATTAACGTAATTATTAAAACTGTCTCGTGGACGTGTACCGATTTGTATTTTATTATTATTTCATTTTTCCATTGTTTTCGTTATGATTATTATTATTATTATTAATTCCGTATGTTATTTATTCGTTTGACACGATATACATTTGCGCCTGTACGTTATATTCAGAAATAATTGCGACAAATAAACGCGGTGAGCGTACACATATAGTAGGTATATTATATTATTTTATCATTATTATTCCGTATTGTATGTGTAATAATTCGAATGGCCGTATTTAACGTTTAATCGTTTGTTTTTCAACAATATTATTATTTAACAACTACTGTGAAAATGTGTTTGGAACAGGCGTTTAATTTATTTCAATGAAAACCCCTTTTGTATATTATGCTGCGTTTCAAATCGAGAGAACAAATTGTTTGTACCTTTACTGTATTAGCGTACAAAAGAAATTATCATTGTTTAACGAACGTGCGACATTGTTTTATAAATATTTTTAAATTCAATTTTAAAATTTGTCCGTGAACGATATGCATACAAATCACCATAGATATTTATTGTAACTGATATCTATCTTGTGCGTTAAGACAACGCCAATAGATACATGAGCAGTTTGCCGTTCACAAACGACTTGACTGTATTATAAACATTTAATTAAATTTTACCTATTCTAAAATATCATACTAACTATATTTACGCAAAACAAAAACACATGCGATACAAACAGACTAATTATTGCTATTAACTGATCGTATTCGGAGTATTCCATATCGGCCGATTTTATGTTTACGGTAGATAGATTATTTATTAATTTATATTTAATCATTTTAATCTATTTTTTTTAAATTCCTAAAAAATTAATACTAAATATTGTATAGTAAGTATGAAATAAAATATTATTCTCTATGTCACAACATATTGTTTTTTTTTTTTTTTTTATAATAAAATACGTGAAATATGCATATACTTAAAAAAACAAATATAACAAAATATGCATTTATAGGGAAAAAAGAGCTGAATATACAAAATAAAAATGATTGCTTTAAACTTCTATACTACTATATATGAAACGTTCAGAATGATCATTTAAAAACATGCAAACTCCTATAAATCTTTACGTCCCTAGCCTCTAGCCCTAAATTAATAAGTAAGTTTTGTTACGTAAAGTATTATTTATTCTATTCTCTTTATTAATATTTCTTTCAAATGTTCCTCAATATTACTCACAAATATGTCTTACTTTTTACACCAATAATACTGACTCACCGTACTAATTATGAGTATAATAATCCATTTAAAAGATTTTTTAAGTTGAGAAATGAATTTGGACTATTAATTATTATTGTGAGTTTGTCGGCTTTGTAATTCTTATATCTGTTTTAAGTTTTAATTGTGTTTAGCTGATCTTATTATTATTATATTCAATGCTGTTATAGAATATCTGTTATATTTTATTGTACTTATTATGTTATTATTTTGATATTATTCTGCACTTGAACAAGCTTTAGAGTTTATTTCAATAAATAAATGACATAACGACGAAATATTGGCCTTTATGCATAGGCATTCAGAATTTCCACATGAATAAAAATATATTTAAAATATTTGCTCTTTAATCTTATATTAAAAAATAATAATACACAATAAACATTGAAAAAAAGACAAAGTATATGCAAACATATCTAAATAATATTTAAAAAAAATAGGTTTTACTTCCTCTAACTTTGTACAACTCACCATTAGTTATAATATTATCATAACGAATAATGAAACATATTATTTACATTTTGAACTTAATAATGTTGTTCCGGTCGTAAATAGAATCATATAGTTTCCGAGTAGACTGCAAATGGTGATATATATATAATATATAATTATAAAAACGTATATTATAAGGAGTGTTTAATGTTTATATTTTATTTTAACTGGTAAATAATAATTATTTAACATGCACTATATTTATAATTTAAATTAATTAAAGTAAGTTCTTACTTATTTGTATTTCAAACGTTGGTAAAATATCTTTGTGTTTTTTCTCACTAGGTTATAACAAGTTTGGATTATTATTCTCTTTTTAAAAGATTGTAGTACTTTTAATACGTACCTATAATAGTTCCAAGTCTAAAAAAAAATCTAAAAAATGCATAACACAAAGTCAATAAGTTAAAAATTAAAAGCCCTGACAAGAATATCAGCTGTTTAATAGGTTCCGAGTATATTTTGCTGATGAATATTAAGTGTGAAGAATATTATGTTAAATTTGAATTAAATGATAAATCGTTATTATTCATTACAATTTGTTACAAACGAAAAAAGGGTATTTTTAAATTTCTATTTCCATTAATTAATGATACGGTAGGATGAACTAATTTTTGACAAAAACTATCGCATGAATATTAGGTATATATAATTGTCATTATTATAATTGTATATCATATATTAATATATTATCGTAATTAATTTACAATTTAGTTCATCCTGACCACTGACGTAAATTTAAATGGTGTAAATTGGTTTATGTTATGAATTAGTTTCAATAGTCTAAATATTTTGAAAATTGAATTGTGTGTGGAAAGCAATATTATGTAGTAATATAAAAAAATTACAAGCATCAATGGTTAATATTTTTATTTTTTTATTATTTAAATTGGTCTAATTTTATTAATATATTGCTATATGAATAAAATATTATTATTAATTTTAACAAAATTATTACTAAAATCAATAATATTTTTCAGTAACCCAATCTCGTTGAAATTTGAACTTAAATATTAAAAAAAAATACATATTCAATAATTTTGATATTTTTAAATAACTGTAAAAACAGTTTGTGAGATCAAATATTAAAATGTCAACACTTAAAGCTATGAACATTTTAAAGTTTATGAAGTTTCTACTAAAAAATAATTTTGATTTTCTCAACGTTGAAGATTCAAGCATTTTTACTGCTCCAAAAGGTAATAGACATAAAAAAAAAAAACACTTAGATCATTGAAAAACTAATTACTTCCGCTTAGTATTTAATAAGTTGTACATTTTACAGAATATTATAAAATAATTTTTCATTATAATCATTACGACACTGCTATTTTTTTTATTTAAGACTATTTACCACCTTCTCCTCTCTTTCACCATTAATAAGAAACAGTATAAAAAATATTTTTTTTTTTTTTGTAATTTTAAATAAACGTTGTGAGCTAATTATGAATAGAATTAATAGACATGCGTGCTCCATACAACAATTGTTTTAAAAAAAAAAACATCAAAAACGTATTATTATTATTATTATTTTATAACAATCAATCTCCTCGACGATACACGATTTTATTTATTATGTTTTTTTTATCGGTATACGTGATTAATGATGAAAATTTTTTTTTAAAGCTTTTTTATCGTTTCTGTCATTTTAGGTACAGATTTAAATGTAGATATCATATGGATAATAATGACCACTTTTTTATTAATATATTATTAAAGTCTGCATACGCATATAAATGACGGTGGTTGGTTGTATATTTTGTTCATTTCTTACGTTAGTTTTTCCTTTGTTTACAAAACGTACTTTGTGCCAATACAATATATTCGCCAATATTCAACTCACCATAGTAAAACTATCCTCCCCTTTTCATCCCCGACGCAGACGAAATCCGAATTTCTGGCGCCGTTCTGTCGTACCCGCTGAACCGCCTTCACAACAGACAATATAATAATAATAATAATAATAATAATATTCTTCCAATATTATATTATATGTTGTATGGATCGTTATTTCGCTGTTTGTCGTGATGATAAAATATATATAAAATATAAAACAATATTATTTATATATATATATATATATACATTATGGCCATGTTCTATACTCTGTGTAATGTACATTGTTATATGAACGATTTCGATTTAACACGGAACTTTAAACACGATTCCGTATGTTTGCTGTACAATTTTATGCGCAATATTCACTTTCAAATAATTTGGTAATAAATAAATTTAAAAAATGTGAACAAATACTGGTCGGTTCAATTATATATATATATTATTATGCCGATGACAATGCAAATTATCAAAACGTTTTTTCCTCGTCGTCTGCTGTGAAGTGGTATTTTTATTTTGTCGATATCATAATTCGATTTTTTTTCAAATAATTACATTTTTAACATAAAACTATACATAATAAATTATAAAATTAAAAATATACTAATATCAAATATAGATAGTATACATACTACAACTGACCTTAAAGATTTTACATTATTAAAATTTACAATACATTTATGAAGATAAAATTTAAATGTTACACCACAGATAAACTACTCAGTTTTTATATGAATAACGCACATTTGGCCATAATAATTCCATGTTTTGTATGTCTAACATTTAGATAAATAATTTTTAGTTTTTAAATAACCTGTAGGGTAAAATAAATATTCTATTTGGGAAATACAGAAAAATGTATTTTAAGATTTTTTATTTTAAATTCGTCAAATAAATGGTGGCAATTATTATTATTATTTTTTATATTTATAGAAAACAGGGTATGGACTTATAAAGATAATATTGTTTAATGATTAGGTGTTATTAAACATACAATCAGTTATAGTAAAAACTCTTGAACAAAATATTGTATACGAAATTGAAAAAGGAACAGTATAGTTTCTTTGTTACAGTATGACTACAATATCCGTATAATATGTAGTGCACGCTGTCTTTTTTACAAAATTATAAACTATCTAAATTTATAGTGCGGTCGAGGGTTATACGTTTTTACAACAGAAGAATGTCTGTAAAAACGTAGCTAAATAATTACGCACAGCTGCTGCAGCTGCTACAACGCGTTTGGCGTATTGTGAATTCGTTTTCAGATGGTGATTTTAAATTAAATATTACTTTATTATGAAAATAAAAACTAAGCAATACGCATGATCAAGGTACTGTAATTTAGTACGGGTACGTATAATACCTATGTTTTCACTAAAGCTGCTATTGTTAATAACATAAAATAATATAATATTTACATTTCATTATACTACAAACCTTTTTTTTTAATGTTAAAAATCACCTCGTTTATGGATTCACTTATTTATAAGGCTTAAGAAGGTTATAACCAAACTAAAAATTAATATGTTTTTTTTTTTGTACAGATCTATAGATTAATAATTTGTAATTAAATTGTTTGCATTAAAATCAAAATACTTAAAATTAGGAGTCATAGTTTTCTCGAAACCCGGGGAAACAAGTTTTTTTAAATCGATGGTCTTATTTTTATTAAAATGTTAAATAAATTTATTTTTAGTTAAATAATTCTCAACAAGAACTAAAAAATGTTTTGGAAAATAACAGATTTTTCTGTTTTTTAGGTTAAGAGATAACCAAACGTACCTAATATCTGTCTAGGCTGTCTGAAAATATCCGTTCAAACCGTACAGTTATTTAATATTGATTTATCGATTAGAAAATATTACTGCGTGTGTGACCTATAGTCGTCGAATCGTATTGTAGACGCGTTTATACTCGTACGAATCGAGCGATAAAGGCATACCGCAATCGTCTGACGATACGTCAACTCGAATTGCGGCGATTGGACAGGTATCCGTGTGTGGCGATAGGAGCTTAGGAGAGGAAAGTGCAAATTTACGCGATGGCGCACGTCCGAAATGATTTATGGTCGTCCGACGGCATATATCATCTACAGCGAGGAAGATGCGAAAATCGTGGCATCGAAATTGGGTCTGCCGCAGTTGAAACTCGGACGACGAGCGCCGCCGAGACGATACGACAGTGGCAATAATAAATAATATAATGACGATATCGATTTGAAAAATCGTTGTCGGGATAGATCTTTTCCGTGATCGACCTCGGCGTTGTCGTTTTCGTTATGTTCAGACGAATAGAATATTACGGTGTACGTAACAACGTTTCGAATTACGAACGATATTGCCGTTGACGTATAGATTTTTGGCAGTTGGAAGCGATAAGCCAATGACGATAAAAAGAAAATTACGTATCGATTATAAATAATAATTATCATCACGCGCGTATCGCTAGCAGGATAACCGAATGCGACATTTATTCGATATTAAACAGCGTGATGTGTTATAAAAAAACGAATGTGTTTAAAAAAGAAAAAAAGACCTTAACGAATTTACCAAACTAAATTTGTATTGTATTCACATGGTTCTGTTACGAATTCGGTTTATGTATGGAACACGAAATCATTCATATATAATGGCCATTTCCGGGTATGCTTGATGAGCTATTTAGTATTTTCTGAAGTTTTGGAATACACTCATGCAATAATCTCATATGGAATATCATCACGATGACTGATTGCTGGTTTGAAAAAATGTCTCTAATGTAAATGTAAGGATGTTGCCGGTTTCCGCCAAAAATGTACTTTCCAGTTTCCGCTAATACCTTTTTCCGTCAAATTAGTAAAACAAACGTCATTCCATTTTCCGCCAGTTATAAATTAAAAATTATTAAAGTTTAGGAACTCTTACGTAAATATTGAGTAATATTATAGTTTTTAGTAACTATAATGTGTGTATAAGCACAACACACTATACAACTAAATAATAATTGTACACTTACAACTATTTAAATCATTACGCACGATTTTTTTCAATTTATTATATAAATACAGTGTTATAAAGATATTATTTTAATTATTAAAAAATGCTTCACTATCCAAATTTAATTTTGTGAATATTTTTGCTTTACATAATTTGTTAATACATCTCCAACGTAATTTAATTTTACCTTTTTACGCTTCACTAAATTTAAAATTATTAATTATAATTTGTGGATTTTCACATTTACTTCTAATTATTTTTGCGGACATTTGTGTAGTTTAAAAATAACTTAAAAATACATGACACGCTTATTACTACTTGTCCCCTTATCGGCGATCACTACACAATACTATAGGTTTTGACAAATCGAATAAGTTTCAGTATGATATCAGAAACAGATCAGATGATAACATTGTATAATATTTTCTACGTAGATAAAAACGATTCGTATTAAAACTTTGAAATTTTATAATTTATAACTGGCGGAAAAGGGAATGACGTTTTTTCTACCAAAAGTATTAGCGAAAAAAAAAATGTTCCTTTTTGCCGGAAACTGGCGATACCCGTTCATCTATGATCTAAATCTATCATTTTATTATTGCACACCCTGTATTATATTATACGAACCCACATTATTATTGTCGGGATGTATAAACCATTTTCGGAATTGATACAATATTTTTCATTTATTATCTATTTAGAAAATAATATATTGCCTATGGGTTTTTAGCGATATCAGTGAAAGTTTTCATATCATATACATTCCGAAAAAAAATATATAAGTCTATACTGACGTATGACCAACAATCACATCTATATATTGTTAATAAGACGTGTAATATGCATTTTGATCGCTGATATTTTCACTAAAAGTATACTGATAAAATTATTTTCATATAATATTATTATATTATTTATCTACATTTGGTGGGCACGCGCCTGTACGGATTATAATATAATATAATATTCTAATCGTCCTTTAACCGACCGACTTTCGAACGAATACGGTGAAAATATTATTAAAATATATGGGCACGGTCAATAACAGGAAACGGTTATTATTATATTTTATATTATAAATTTTGAAATTTTACTGCGGAGAATAAAAGGCGGCGAGACCGTCGCGTCGTAAAAACAACGTTAAATGGTGGCGGGGTATAGGTACTCTAGTGCTTATGAAAGCCCAGATATTATAAACAAAACCGGCATTAATCGTTTACCCGCTTGTATAATATTATTATAATATTGTCATACTTAATGCGAGTAAAAGTCTTCGGGAGAATATCGTTTCTCCGGGAATTATGATCAGTATTCGTCGAGTGCTTTCTCTTCCCACCTTGCAGGTCAATTATGATAATATTATTATCATATCATACTACTACTACTACTACTACTCTTAAAAATAATAATAATAGTAATCAAAGTAAAACAATAAAATATACTTCGAGAACAACATGCCTCACTGTTCGTATTTTTAAGCCGCGTAATAAATTAATTATTAACAAAATATTAAGAAAATAATATTATTTAAACAAGTTTTTAAACACAAACTGGAAATATTCAAAGGTTATCCCTTTTACCGTTGTTGACTGTAGCGGGAATATAAAATAGTATAGTGTATAGACAAATAATTAACTAAGAAAAATTGACGTATACCGCCACGACCACTGCTTATTTTGAAGCCCTAACACATTATGAAAAATAAAAGATTACAACAGTTTTGAGGGTATTATTATTACGATTTTTTTCGTTATATACTCAATACTTAAACCTGTTTCATACTATCTAACTTTTTTTATCGAAGGGGTTTTTTCAAACGATTGTATTTTTCGTTTATTTATTTATTTAATTCAAAATATTTTCATAATATACGTGAAATTGTTTAATTTTTGAGCTTTATAATGAGGCTAATTCTCAAGTTATTTCAAGTTATGTTATCCAGTGGCTATATTACTTTAACAAAAAAATAATAATAATAAACTTTATTCAGGTGGGATTGGACACTGATTTTGGAATTTACATTCAATAGCACAAGACAAATACTAAATAATCTGTGACAATCTGTAACGTTTTTTACAACTTCTGAAATTTAAAGGCAAATTCCAACTGTTCAAATTCTTATGAATAATAAAAAAATATATATATATCAATGTGTTACTATTTCAAGAAGTCTAGACTTTTTCCCTTGGAGACAAGTTTTTATACTACAAAAGCATCGGCTCTGACACCCTTAAACCGAAATGTTAAGCAAATATATAATAATGCAATACGTTTATATATATATATATATATAATATATAAATTAACATAATCATATATATGATTATGTTAATTTTATCCGAATATGGTATATGCAATTCCACGAATGTCACAGTAGTTGTATTAAATTCGACCATGCATTTACTAATAAAATGAACGGCTTTAAAAATATAAATAATATTATTGATCTGTATGAAATAATAATATATTTTGTTTTATTTCATATATTAAACATGCTGGTTGAGCAATCCTTTTTGTTTTAACCGCCGTTTGATGAAAAATAATTTCATGTTAATTAATAAAAAGCTCCTTTTTTTTTGAAAGAAAAAAACATTTAGTTTTAAACAACGGTTTAGAGTCAATACTTTTTTTTTGATCATAAAGCAGTTTCTACCAAACTCTGTAAAACAATTTTTTTTTCATCATAAGTGAATTATTGAATTATTGAAAGTATTTTTTTTTTTTTTATTATTGCAATCGAATAATAACGAAAACTCGGAAAACTTTCACAAATTACAGAAATAATATTTGTTCGACTGGAATATAGAAAAAAAAGATTTATTGGCGCAGTTTATAATAAACTTCTTCCTGAAACTTGATTGAGCTTGTGTTACATTTTTGAGGTAGTAAAATAATTTGTTCATTAACTTTATTAACTTTAAACATGCCCAAAGTATGGAAATAATGACTTTCGAATGGTCCGTTTCAAAAATATATAAACCACATAAACGAATGGCAAATGATCTTAAATTCTGATTAAATTTTCTTTGGCGCTAATTACAAACTACTGAATTTTTATCAATATTTTTACAATTTTTGGATTTTTAGTAATCACCATATGTATGAATGTGTAGAATACAACGTCGGCGCATACTATACCAGATATACAATTTAGTATAAATTATAATTGATCATATTTCCACCGTCGATCAATGATATTATTTAGTGAGGATTGACCAAGTTTGATTCGCCTGTCCTCGAATTTGCACTATAAATATATATAAAAAAAAAAAAATCAATCGATTATTGGACCCTAAATTGGAGTTTTTGTACCTATCTAATACTCGGAGTTAACCGTATATATTGTTGTGATAACATCATTTACAATACAACGGTATTACAAAAACGAATTTATATTCAATTGCTCGAGTACAAATATACGTAGGAAGGATTTGTTATACCGATAGGATTATAGTGAAAAATGAACGACGATAGCGATTATTCTAGATTAAATAATATCTTGCTATAAAATAATATATTTTGTTTTAGATTCTAAGCGAAACGATGAATGACGTATCGATTTTACAATGATGTTTTTTTTTCTATCTGTCATCTTTGGGGACAGTAAACATTTTTGATTTTAAACTTTGACTATGGTTTCTAGCAAAATAATGGATCTATTTGGTACTTTAAGTAGGTTAAAAGTAAAAAAGTTCCCAGTGCTTTTGAATAAACCGGGAAAAACAAAAAAATAAAAAAAAATGAAAACTTTTATTTAAAACTAGTATTTGAACAATTTTGTTTTATGTTTTTATTTAAAAATATATAACTAGTCACTTTCCTTTTAAATTTTGATTAAGTGTTAACATCATAATTTTCTTTACAAGATACAATTTTAAAAATATTTTGACTATTTTTTACATATTTTTTTTTATAAATGTAAATAAAAGTTATGATTTTTAGTTATAATAAAAAAAAAATAATTTTACCGAAAGTCACATTTATTTTGTATTAGAGTTTTAAATTTAAATTTTTATAAAATTGATTTTTACTGTACAAAAACTATTTCACATCAAACGATTGATTTTAGTCTATTGTTGTTATTCATAAAAAAAAACTATAGATTCTACAATTTTTCTATTTTTTTAAATTGTTTTTTTATAATTGGTCAAAATTCTTGAAAGATCTCACATAAGTTGATCTTATCTGTAAAAAATATTTAAAAAATATACAAGTGCAATATTATTCGCGAGGACTTAAAGATTTTATTCATATTATGATTCTTACTGTAGACAATGGATATTTTCAAAATATATAGATTAATTTCAAGAAAATATTATCTATTTATTTATACTATATATGTTCAGTGTATTTATACTGTTGTATGATACGTTGTCAGCTCAAAAGTTTATAATAATATAAAATCACATGAATAATAATTAAATACTAATTATTACTCAATTAATGCAATTAATGGAAAAAATTAAACTCTGTAGTACTAATATTAAAATAAATTATTTTAATGGCTATATCAACAACATATCACGAAATATTTTGAACGATATAAACTGACAGACTGTGGTCGCTCAGGATCATTTTTTGTATACAACAATATATCATAGAATTCAAATTTAACACATCCATTACAGTGACCCATTTGACACTTAATGTACTGTAGAGCGGTGGTACCCACTTACCCATCTTTTTTATAAATGATTTGAGTTATAAACAGTGATGAAATATATTATTTTTCTGGATTAGAAACGACTGTGTTTTTATCATCGACGGTTTTTATTTGCCCACCTCTTTTTCATTAAAATTATCAATAGGTACAGATTAATTTTATTATTATTATTATTATTATTATTTATACTACTCGTCATTAGTTGTGATTTATAGGTAAACCGTTTCGCTTATTCGATTAAAATTAAAAATAATTTATTTTAATTTAATTTATAATTTTTATGTTTTTCTGAAGTTTTTAGATTAAACAACGATGTGTAACGATATGCGTTCATTACGCTCTGCAATAATTTGTTATTTCACAGTGGTTTTTCACACGTGATAAAAACGTACACACAACGTATAGAAAAAAATGAATTGACGAGGATCGAAAAGCTATGGTAGAACCACGGTCATCTAGATGAATTACCGTATAGATAATGTGTAGAATTTAATTTTTAAATAAACGCATACTAAATATATTTCAAAATCAGTATGTGATTTTTTCGAATAACATTCGCTAATGCAAACATTATCATTATTATAGCCATTGATTATTATAGGTTATTATGCGTAAACATGTAGTGTGCTTTTTTGAATAAAATTTCTTATAATTTTGTAATCACGCAACAGTTTTCGACAAAAACTATTGCACGGGATCACAAGTAAAATGAGTTGGTGCATAAACATTTAAAATACATAATGAATTTTATTTTTTTTTTTTTTAAATTTAAAAATCGCCTTTATTTTTAAACCCCTTTAAAAACACCGATCAATCAGAAAATAAAAGAATTATTTTCGGCGCAAAGACATTTTTTTATCCTGTCATACGAGTGGCATGTATTACGTTCATCTATATATTTTATATAACATCAGAGCACAGTGTAATATTTATATTATATATTATATATATTTTACACATATATATTCACGGCACACGCTTATAGAAAATCCTCTCTTTGTGCAGCCTATAATAATATATAACACATACATTACACAACAATAATACGTAATGTGTGTGATAAAAACGAAAAAATTATGTAAAGTTAACGATCCGTAATAAAATATTATTTTAATATATAATATATTACAATATAGTCTACGTACAAGTATAAAAACCGGATTTCGTCGATTCCGCATTTTTTTATTTTTTTGCTTACTGGTGTATTATAATACATGTATATTGTGCATAGTATTATAATATTATGTTCCTGATTAAAAATTACTATCTAAGCAATTTTTATATTATATTTTAAATAAATTCTGACCGATTTTCGATTTCAATTTCTTAATAATCGATTAGGTATGTATATTAATATAGGCACCTGTACCTTAATACACCATAACATTTCAACTTTTAATTAAAAGTTTAATATCAAGAATAAACTTGCTTTGAAGACTTTATTAACGAGTAGTATATCAAGAAACTTAAATAAATTCAAAAAAAATTTAAATTTCAAACTTTTGGAATAATCAAATTCCGTGGCAAAAAAAAAGTAATAATAATAATAAATAAATAATAAAATAACTTTTCTGTTGTAAACCGTCTTTTTATATTATAAAAAGCTAATAACAATATGTACCCTATATTATGCTATATAGGTAGCTATGAAATATTAATAAAAATATCATTTAAACTTTTATTTCAGGATATTGTTAGACATGGCATACCGCATTCGTAATTTATAATATTATGTATAATATTTATCAGTGTCATCTTAACAAAACTATAACTATTAAAATTATTATATTGTTTTTTTAAAAAAAAATAGTTAAAAAATATCTAATTTTGATTAACCATTTAATAAGTATTCTGTAAGAACAAAACATATTCGATAATAAAAATTGAATCTTTCTGTATAAAAAAAGTACCAAATAATTCATAAAAAAAGTTTATCGTAAAACTATCAAAATTATATAATCGTTTGAAGTTAGAATTTTAACAAATTTTGCAAAAATCGTGAAAATTAGCAAATTATTTTGTAGTTAAAAATGCAAACAATTTTTAATATTGAAACCTGAGTTTTTAAAATGTCATGTAAAATTCTTTATGTAACCTTGTTATTAAAACAAAAATGTCTACCAGAAAATTAAATTAATTTTTTAAGAGCATTTGAAGTTCAAATTTTTATGACGAGTAAATTGAGTTGTTATAATATTTCTTAGTTATTACTCAATTCATAATTTATTTAGTAAACTGTGAGTTGCAACCAAAACAACAATACATAAATACACTTATATTTAAAATTAATTGCAATTGTTTATTCCCGACTATGAAATATAAACAAATATTATCGCATGATACTATAAATTAAAGTGGTAAAGAAATAATCTAAGTGGTTATTTTAATCAAATCTTGACATATCCTTCAAGTAGTGCCATTGGACGCTCTTTTCCACTACATGACCACAACTTGTCGTTTCTTTTATAACGAATTTGCTTATTCTATTTAAATAACAGATTGTAAATATTTTCAATTTTCAATACAAAAGAAGTGGTTATCTTATATAATAAAAAATAATATATTATGAAAATTAAATTAAATGAGTTAACCTAAGTAAGTTCATATATTCAACATTAATTTTACTTATGAAATTAAAAAAAAAGATAAATAACATTATTGATTTGCCCTACATCGCTTTTAATATGGGTGTTTTGATAAGTGTGAAACTCACAAGGATTTATTTTTATTTTCGATTTTACAACGCGAATACAATATGTACAATTCGAAAATAAAACATACAATAATATATACATCTGTGTTCGCACCTTTATCGAAACTCGTAAATTACAATTACATAATCTTCGTCGTTGAAAACCAACCGGACAATATATCGCATACATGTCAACGTTGTGACATTATCCACGTAATAAATGTACCTAACCTTAAACTAAAATATTTAAGTACGTTTCTTACTTGTTTGTGTTTTACGAGTCATAAAATAAATACTGCAGCATTTGTTAAATTAGTTTAGTTGTGTATGAGTGGTATAGAGGGATACGAACGAAACAAAAAAATCATTGCCTAAGACTTGATAAAAGCTAATAACAAAAATATAATTTGTATACACGACGACGAGTTTGAACACAGAGACAATAACACACTTAATTTATCAAATAAATATCGCGTAACACATTGAAAAAACAATAAATACAATCATTGATTGTAATCGAGACGATAGAGTTACAGCAGCCTTATATGTGCACATAAGTAATATGGTAGAGATTCACATTTCGCTCACAAAAGTTAGAAAATACTAACATGCGATATGAAATACAATTAATTTTTAAAAAAGAATGGTATATCCCCTCTGGGTGTTTAACAACCATAGACCGTTATAAAATTTCATCGGCGGGTTCGGGACTTGTAATTACGTGCGAGTTGGGAGAAGCCCGAAACGGTTATGTAATATTAATTACAATTTACGGATATAATTGACTATGAGACTGATTGTGAAAACAAAAAGGGACGGTTAAATAATTTACAATATTATCGGTGCGCTTGTATGATTATTACGAACTTGGTTGATTTGTTAGGAGTTTAAGAAAAACTTTTTATTTTACTTGCTTTTATTTTGAATTAGGGCATACATCTAATGCGTACTGGTAAGGTAAAACTGTGATCTAACTTGATATTTTATCGAAAATAATAAAAAAAAATGTATAAGTGTATTATAGTTATTAGGTTTATACCTAAATACATGGTGAATACACCAAACATGTTCACTTCCCTTTTTTTTTTTAATAAAATTACCTATTGAAAATGTGATTTTAAAATTTTTTTTAAAAAGTTGAAGGTCATATTTTGATATTTTCAAATTCTTGAATTTTTTTGAACTTTTTTTTCATCCGTGGAGATAAAGACTTTTGTTTTTCAAATTAGAAACACAATTTTTACTTTCAACAAATATGAATTCATTATCAAATTTAAAAAATAAAGATAGTGAGCATGCTTGATGAATCACCCGATATACGTCAAACTAATAATCGCATCGTATCTGTTGAAATATTACTCGATATATACGATGCAACTAAATAATAATAGTGAATTTATAAAATAATAAGTTAAAAAATAAAAATTATAATCCACACGTAATTAATTGTTTTTATTAATTGGTTACCGTAAAAATTACCCGTAAGTATTTCATGAAACAAAACCATTTAATACTTTAACGCTAATATAATATAATATTATGTATAACAAATGCACTGATCAGAGTACCTATATACCTACTTACAGAAAGGGTAAATCGAAACGGCGCTATTAAGCACATCCGTCCCCGTATCGTTATACCTATTATTATACTGGGAAACTTTGCGAAGCGTTTCGAAAATGTGATAAATCAGTTTTGGCTATAATTTATTCGAAAATAAGGCGACCGATAACGATTATAATAACTGCGTGCAACGTATTTTGTTATTTTTACAAATATTATTATTTTCTACGGACTTCAACCTTAATATCACTTACCCTTTTTAATATTTATTACGTGGTCAACGAGTAAAAGTGCGCACACGAGTGGGTACAGGTGTGTATATATTATATGTGTAAGAATCATTGATAAAGTGATAAATCGTCACGCGCAACCGAAAAATCGCAAGGGGTGACGCGGATCTTGGTACACAAGAACTCATTACGATTTAGAGCGCTCGCGAATGTAATAATTAAAACTATATTGTCATTTTTTTTTCGAAACGTAATGAATAACTAATAATAAAATTAATAAAATTTAATAATAATATTATTTTATAGTATATATTATAATAATGTACATAAAGTTATGATGACAAATACATTAAAATATTTGCTTCGTATATCAAATGCTTCAAGTATTAATTATTTTTCGAACTCCATCGGTATTCGTATTTATTAATTTATATTTTAAGTGCTTGTAAAAAAGCATTGTTTGACAACATATATAAATATATCTGTGTAGCTGATATCGATTTTGTGTACAATTGCCACTTCATAAAACAAACATTTTTAATGTGGTCTAAAATAATTATTTATATACATATAGTGTATAAAAAAAATATAGTCGTCCAAAAAATTAATATATTTTAACACTCGAGACAAAAAGGTGAGCATGTGGGTAACGCTATACTGTATAGTAAATGTTAAGTGAGTCAATTTAATGAATTTATTAAATTTGAATTCAAATTGTATATTAAAAACGAGCGAGGACCTTTATATCACCAAGTGCATTTCATAAAAACATCATTGATACAGTTATTTTAGTAATTAATTTTACTATTGGTATTGAAGTAGATTGATTTAATTTTCCAAAAACATTACATATATTATAATTAATATTCTTCTATATTATATTACTGTTATTAACTTTTGAGTCAATATCAAATTGCCAAAAATCAATGTCAATAAATTCATGGAATACATAGAAAGAATATAAAAAGATTTTACGATTACCTAATGCACCGACTAGATCCAATTTACTACCAAAAACCTCTCCCAAAGTTGAAAATCAAATAAAAGCAGTTTTATTTCCTCAAAATATGGTATCAGACACATAAATAATTAAGTATTCAACACATTATTATTAAATCAATGTATTCAATGTTTCCTCCAGAATCTAAAATGGATCCTCTTATACTTATTATTATACATTATATAAAAACCTAAAAAAGTTCAAATTATGCGTAAAACTTGTAAATACAAATTATATTGTTGAAAATTTCAGATTTTCTAATAATTTCAATGAATAAATTATCTCCAATATATGCTTAATTATTATAGTGTTGTAGTATAGCGATAACTGTTGTATATGCTACGTGTATAATGTGATCAAATACTCAACGTATACAACTTTAGAAAGTGCCAAACCGTTAAAAATTCGCTAACTTTCATTTTTTTATTCTCAGCATATGATTCTCTATTTTTCTAGATACGGGCAGCTTTATATTTTTCAACATTTTCTGTCCAATAATTATTCGATATCTTCAGAGTACTTCAGCAAGTATGATTTTATTTATCTCACACGTTTATCTATTGGGTCTAAAATAAGATAAGAATTAAAGGATGCGCATCTCAATTTCGAGACGGTTTTTCAATTTCATTTTTTTTTTTTGTTCGATTTTAATTTTTTCATTTGCAAATTATTTATACAAGACTGGACGCTTTATTAGCAGTTGTAAAATTGCAGTTGTTTGTATACCTTTATTTTGAGTAACTTTTAGATTTTATTATACTAATTACTTTGTGCGTAAACGTCCTTGAGTATGTTATGGTCTAGAAGAGATATTAGGTGATCTTAAGGTTTATACCAAATTGAGATCTCTCATTGATCATAATATAAAAAATATATTATTTCTCTCGAATAAGTGATTTGGTATACGGTCGTGTTTTCAATAATTGGACATGGGCACTCTCGTATGAGGAATGATACTAGTTACGGGCTTGTTTTGTAGTATATTATGCAGTATGAACACAATAATGTTAATTTAATTTACGCGCACAACACACTAAAAACTTAAGCTATAATGAATTTCCTATATAACTCTTCTTAAAATATTGTTGACTAGAACCACATTATGAGACCTCACAAATACCGTCAATTTTAGTTCAAAAGACTTAAAGTTTTGACTAAATTAAAGTTTAATTTTGTCAAAAAATTAGGTCTTTTGAACTAAAATTGATTTTAATTATATCATGTTATTTAATTCTGATAAAAGAAATTGAGTTCAGTAGAAAAATGTCTTTATAAATTATGGAATACTTTCAATAAGTTTAATCTCATAATTTTGAACTGTTATTAAAAATATGAAAATATCGATTTTACTGAATAATAATAATTGTAATTAAACGAAAAATCAAAAATGTGAGCAAGGGTTCCGTACGATCTACATATTGACATTTTTCTACTAAAATCAAACATTTTTTTCATAATTGTTGTCATACATCGTTAATTGACTTTAATTTTGTCAAACAAAAATTAAGCCACCGTATAATACGCATAGTGAATTTTAAATTGTTACCTATCGAATTATTTACATGTTCACCGTATGCATGAGAGTGTTATTTATCGGTATTCGCTGTAGACACCGCTCACACTAATTAATCCAATAGATAGAAGGGGTGGCTACGACGATAAAATTGCCTAATATAGGTAGTTGTCCTAAAAGCTATAGCGAGGCTCCTTAACGGTACATATTCAGTTTAAACATAATATTATTTCACATTTTTACATTTATCTCTACAATTGAATCGCTGCGTTGGTCTTGTTTAATCAATACGTTTTCGGTAGAGTTAACAAGTTAATTATTTTCGTATTATTTTTTGTGCTTCCGCTAATTTGTGTTGACACCCTATTCGATAAATGTATCACCCGAAAGTATTACTGCCGTCCATCATAAATATATATTAGTTTATTAAAGTAAAATTGAAATTGTGCACGAATAAAACCATTTTGGCTGTATTTCCACATAATACGATACGATTATTTATGACGTTTGAAAAATTTGAGTATCTACTAAGTTTAACCCGTTTATTAATTGGTTTATATCTTAACTTGGTGCAGAGTAAAATAATTATTTATCGATTACCCTTTCCCATCATCGAGGACGGATTATAAATTTTAATGCTCAAGTATATAATGAGTAATGACGAATGGAATAGTTTATGAGGCTTTAGAATTTTGTTCTTCGCAAAATGTCACGTGTGTGTCATCGTCACATATAACCGTATATATTATATTTATAATTATTATTTTAAAATAGTTTTCAGAATCTTTAATTATATACTTAAAGTTTCCCCTGGGCATTAGCTGACAAACATAATAATGTGCCAGTATTATCCAATAACAATACAATTTTTCGTAAATTTATCAAGAACAAGGCTTGAATTCTATACTCTATAGGAACAAAAAATTATTAATATAATTTACCTTATATAAAAATAGTAAGATAAGTTTGTTTTTAAGCAACAACATGGTGGAATTTAAAAATGTTGTTCACTTTAAATTTTAAAATAAATGTTTTCTCTTTTAACTCAAAAATCGCTTGGTCTAGATACGATAATAGTCGAGCTATGTCAACATGTTTTTAATGCACTTTCTGTGTAATTACGTAACAAGTAATAACAACAACGACATGGGAAACATAGAACTAAAAGTAAATTACTTTGAATTTCAATTTAAACATATTTTAATTTCTCTCTAAGGAATTTATTTCTCGTTAAAATTGTCTTTATTTAACATCTTAACAAAACGCGGTTGAAATATCGTTTTTTTTAAATTTATTGACTTATTCATAATACGTATATTTACACAAATTACTGAACCTTATTTTGAAGGCTGAGTTAGTCCAGACTAGTTTAATAAAATTGTTTTCGTTATTATTATTTTACCTAGATTTGATCTTCAATTTATTTTTTTATACCTATATTATATTGGAAATTGGAATGATCGATATTTAATTTGTACAACTGATTGTTGGTAGATATAGATAAGTCTACATAATATATTCATTATATTGGGTTTAATTCTTGGTTTTGTAGACAATGCATTTTCGCTAATGTAGTGATTATATTGTGTGTTTCGTGTGGTTTAAATCACACGTTTAGAGCAATAATAAAGTCGAAAAATCCATTTCCCACTTAAGTCTTTTAAGAGCGGTTAGATAATTCAAAAATAAAATAATTCTTCTATTTTCTCCAAAACGATTCTTAAATCTGTTAGCCCTTCACTATTTTTTTTTTTTAAATTTAATACGTGACATAATGTATTGATTTCCTTAGTGGTCTATACTCTATACTTCTATACACCTATAGAATCTACGACATTTATGATTGCTCTTTGTTTGAAGAAATATGAAATGTGTGTATTCCACTTTACTACTTATACGAAACACTGGTGGTAAAATTGTATTGATTGTGTATTAAAATTGTATAGAATCATAATAATAATGATAATAAAATAGACATAAACTGGGGTAAGATAAAAGCAATTGCGAATCAATATTATTTTCCCCATAGATTTCTAGATGAGTGTACAAAATATTATTCACCGGTTCCTTTAATATCTAAAATTGTTTAAATAAAATATAATTATTGTTTACATTCACTATACTCAATAGTTGAGTACAATAAATTGTATTAATGTGAATACCAACTAATTTAAACTATCTAAACTACGAAAAAAAATTATGAATAATACCTGTTCAACACCTCTAACCACTTTTTTAGAGTAATCTGAGCATATTTCCCATGATATCTTCGGCAGTATTCGCCATCAAATATTTGAATTTCCCTGACTGGAGATTGTAAACTTCACCATTAAATTTTGATTCAAGATATAAATGTTGCGGTATAGTAGACTAACGAATTTTTATGTATGTCTGTGAACCAAGCATTATTGTCAGAGCAATAAAACAAAACATATTTTATTTAATAAATAGATAATATTTAATTTGTATGCATATAGTTTAAATTTAAAGTTATATAAATTACATCACTAAAATTAAATTCCTATCGCCGATTTTATCACTCTTTTATCGTTTATACGATTTGGGCTTAATAAACTTTAATGTAATAAGTTAAAACAAAAGGTTTAGTATAGACAATTGTAATAAAATCTTGAGAAAAATTCAATTCCAAGTTCAATGTATTTTACGGTTGGCTTGTGACATTGTCTTTATCAATTGGTCCAATTTACGAAAATAATATATACTATTACTATTTATTAATTTTTGTAAGATTTTACTATTTTAATCTAATCTTTGTATTATATAAGAAACTTAGTATCAAACGTACAATTTCGAAAAAAATCACATTTTTTTTTTTTTTAGTATAATTTATCTATCTTGTGAGTTGTGTTTATATTAACATTTGATATTAAAAAAAAAATAATGTTTTAAACAGTTTTGTTACACGCGGTATTTGTTGTAACCTTATGGCTTATAAATATTATTTTATTCTTGTATTTTTCCTTTATAATAACTACTACGAGGTTACTGTTTTTCGAAAATATGCTTTTACAATTTATATTTGGGGCAAGACGTCCTCTTATTGGCGTTCATTTTATAATATTATATTGAAATGTTATACGATCCTTACACTGAAAACCGTAACACAAAATTTAATCTGTCTACCAGATAATCTATACGACAAACGTTGATTAATGTACATTATTATGAAATTTATACTGTTGTTAGGTACCGCGTCGTAATGTATTAGTATACCAATTAACCGTGTTAATTATCTTATTATCTAAGTCAGTTTAATGTTTTCGTAATGTTTTAATAACTAATAAATATAGGCATATGATATCTTATATATTATGTAATTTAGTTTTATCAATAGTTCGAAGAAATTATTTTAAGCTACTTGTCATCTTTACTTAAATAAGTTTGTATATGTGAACAAAACGATAAAATGTATAAAGGGGTATACAGCGATTACGTTTATTATTTTCCAGAACGTAATAAAATATTTTAAAAGTTTAAAATAAAAGCGTGAAAAAAACAATTTAAAAAAAAACGCATATAAATATTATCCACGATTTGTAAACGCGCCCGTTTTCTACTGGTATCGTTAAATTTATTTGTTATTTTTTCGTAAACGTTTTAGCCGTTAAGCCCGCTTACATGTTTATCGATTTTGTTTTTAAATTTTATTTTCGCCATGAATTTGTAATATTATTTATTCCTATCGATTTAAAAGTTCCATTGTAATCGAAAATAAATACAATACTTATTTTTTGACATGTATTTTACAGTGCATTCGTTTTATATTTTATATATTCGTTATAATTTACAATAAAGTAACGTACGTGGTGGAACATAAGAAAAATAAGAGCTAAAGTCAAGTTTTCCAAATAAAATTTAATTAAATAAATTGCATACAAAGTTAGTTTAATTTATTTAATTTTATGATTTTTTTGTACGCTTATTTCCTACTTTTTAACTATTATAAATATATCTACTGTATTTATTATTATTTTATCAATAATATTAAATATAGTTAATAATACTACTATTATACAAAGCTTTTATTTTTTTTATTTTTTTCACTGACGATGTGAAAATACTATATAGATTTATGAAAGACCAAATTGTGAACAAATACATTCTTAAATATCAATATCGATAGTGATTAGTAACGTATAATATTATATTACAGAAGAAGGTACACCGTGTTTAAATAAATATGAAATTATCCGTCCCTTTTAAACTGACGTTCGTAATTTGCGTCACGAAAAAAAATTGTCTATGATGTGGTGTAGCTATTATCAGTGTAAGACAAAATAGCCAAAACGAGATAAGAAACAAAATAAATCGTATCGTATGAGCGCCAAAATCTCAAATACCCGTGTACTTTATTCCAGATATTGAATTCAAAACTATGTGAGAATATCGTTTGAAAACGCTAAACGTATAATTTTAATCGATAAATGTAATTATATCGTGTAGTGAAGATTTATTTTTCAAAAACGTAGGCAAAAATAAAGGCATTTCATGCATTTTGTTTAATGAACAAAAATATAGATTTCTTACAATATCATTATAATTTATAGCTTATTAATATGATTTTGAAACAAATACATTTTTAATGATATAGTTTGTGCAAACTATATTTGTTTTTATACACGTGGCGCTTATATTACTCATATTATATTATTTGCAATTTTATACTGGTCCTACTGATTTTGCGTGTATGCCAGATATACATGCATCGATATAACATATTATATAGATCCCCATTTTATGTATCTCTCGACGAATATTTCGTTACATTATATCACCTGTTCGCGTATTTGTATATAGTATGTATAAGTATACATTATATGCCTCCGGAAACATAATTATGATCATCTTCAGATGAACGTCTAAGGCGGGATTCGATGTACCGCACATTAATACCACCAGATCAACAAACCCCGGGGCTCCCCAAAGCCATGCAAACACAGTTCCGCACCACAAAGATAAAAATGTATAATTGTAAACAATAATAAAGGCTCGCGCATTATTACCTGCATATGTGTATGAAATTATGCATACACGTGGCGTTTGATGGCCGTAAGCGTGATCGCAGCTTAGTGCTATTATTATTACGTTATTATGTTGTTACGTCAAAATCGAATAATTATTTTAGGATGTTACGTGTTTCGTCCATTGTACGTACGTGTACGAACTGTCTTTGTAGATATTACTATTATAATATAATTATTCATTATTAAACGCTATTACCGCTGCCTGCTGCACTAATAAAATATGATCCGTTTAATCTGCTATTACGTCCGTTTTCTCTGTCGATATTTGAAATGCTGAGCGTTGACGAATTAATGATTAAAGTTGATTTTAATTTTCTAATTCGACCTGCCAATTTAAGTTTTTTAATTATTAATATGATGATTTATGCGCCGCAATAAAACTTATAAGTAACCAATAAAGTATTTTGCTTTTGCCTTTGAATGCGTAGGTATATGAATAAAAATGCTATTAGTGCTACATGTTTTTGATAGGGATTAATATAATAAAAGTATAATGGTATATAATATAAATATTTTATAACCGTAGGTATAAGTTAATCATATTTTTATAACCAAAATAAAATCAGACCGAATTTAATATTGCAATTTAATGGTTTATACTTCGCCAATGTAATTTTAAAACTTTTTGAATGTGATTAAAATATCTATCAATTAGAGCTATTAACCACACTTAATTTAGTTATTCATTAACTCCTATATACACTTATTCTCACTTGTTCTGCCATCAGAATAAGAAATCATTTAAATTGATGGGTTGTTATTAAAGAAAAAAAATTAATTAATTACTTTTAAATTAGTGCTATGCGAAAATGCCGTTCAAATCATTCCGGAGAAAAGTTATTTTCAAATTCAAAGAATTGATTAAAAAAAAAAACAAGCTTTGCTGTAGATTAAACAGAACACCCTGTATGATATAAAGATCGTCCTATGGGAATAAAATATTTCCATCATAATATATACTAAACGTATCAATCGTTTAATAGAAAGAAAAAAAACGATAGCATAATGTACATGCATAAGTACATAATGCATATATATATATAGAGAGAGAGCTCTTATAATGCAACTTATATACACTTTGAAATTTGAATACATTATAACATGTTTACATTATAATATTATATATACACATAATGCGATACGATATTCAATGTTGATATTTAAATAACGCGTGTGAACTTCCAGCACGTGGTCGAACGGTTTTTTTTTTTTAGCTATTTAAAAACAATAATAACATTATACGGTCGACAGCTACGCGTTTCGGTGAAAGTATATACGTTTTTAATTCTTCTAGGCGCCCAAAATTGATAATTCCGGCGGAGAATCGCGAAGGAAACTAATGTTTATTTATACGAAGTCCATTCATCAAATGCGAGTTGTAGGTACATCTGTAGTCGCGAATGTACGTTATAATAATAATAATATATTATATTATTATTTTGGTGAAACGTGACGGGAGAACAGAAAAAAAAAATAATGATAAAAGAAACCCATCTCTACGGTCGTTTTATCGCCAAGTCTATATACGCGTATACATCACGCGCCTATATGTGTTTATCTGCAGATTGTACGATTTCGGCACCAGTAAAATGCGCTGTCGTCGCTGTGAAAGTTCACAGTCACAATATGTGCGTGATCTACCGATTAGCGTTGCGCCTACACCGCGTTCAGAGGTTATCTCTACAAACATTAATAAATAATTAATTAATTAAAACAGCATTTGTTGGTCTTTACGCGTGAAAATTCAATAAAAAGCCATAAAATATTTCTTCTTTCGATGGATGACACGATCATCGCCACCATCAATCCCAAGAAGTTCCATTTGTTTTTAAAACAAAGCGGTCTTGCGGTCTTGCAAATATCCACAGTGATTTAATTGTTTTGAAATTATAATTATAATATAATTTGTGATTTGAACACCGACACCAGGGTTTACGAAGTTTGCGCTATGATTTACAGTTTGGCGAATGTTTAAATGTTACCAAACTATATCATATGCTTGCATGCCACTGATCGTTGGCTATTATGTATAGTTGATCCCAAATCAATAGGCAACTCTTTCCATTGTTTGATGCCTTGACGGGGATAGACATGTTCGTCAGTATCTTTTTTTCTCTCTTCGATAAATTATATTTTCTACCGGTTCCGAGATTTTAGACCTAAACGTAGTTTTAGATAATTACTGTCTATTCGTATTTTTAACGTAAAACCAATTAAATTTGACAAAATAATATGCCACAATTAATTCAATAGATAACTCACCAGTACAGAAACAAATGTATGGTTTTTATAATTATTATGATATTAGACAAATAATTAATACAAAAAAAAACAGCCACTAAAAATGAAATAAGTATGTAAAATAAAAAAACATTTTTTTAAGTATGCTGTTTTAAACTATAAATGGTAGTATGAAATTCAAATTTAATTTCTTTTAAAAAGTATATCCATTAATTATTGAAAAATATTTACAAGACAAGTATTTACTATTCATTAAATAGTTAAGCAAAACTTCCAGGAAATCCATAAATTAGTAAATTAGGTATGAGAAAAATTAATGTTTGTATTTTTAGTTTTCTTTTAAATTTTATCCATTTTAGAATACAGCATAATATAATCATTATATGGTTTTTTTACTTGCATCACAACGGCAAAATAATGAAAATGATTTTTACTTATTCCATAAAAAATAATCAGTATATTATGACTATGCGCTTATAAGAATTACTAAGAAGAGATACCATAATATTAATATATATTAATGTAACATTATTTCAACGTATTTTACACAATGGAAATAATGAATTTATGTTTACCAAATTTAATAAAGATGGTAGATGTAGTGGATTCAGATATATTAATTACATACGTAAATATCAAGTTATTGCACAGTGAAAGATAGAAAAAAAAAAATCAAATTTCCCCAATGTCAAGTGTGATTGTCTTGGGAGCTAACTGGGGTGCCATTGGAGATATACTTAAAACACGCAGCTGCAATCGAAACACACTTTTCATTTTTATTACTATTATTATTTCATACGTCGGAATTATTCAAACACGGCACACGCGCACTTGCACATTCATATACAATATATAACATGTCCCTATCGTATTTTTGTTCACGTATATTTCACTTTCCAGTCGAATTTTCACCGAAATCCTTCCGCAATATATCATAATACTTACCGGCGTTCGATCCGAGTAGTAACGCTCTCTCTGAAGCTGCATTGCACCAGTCCCGTTGTTGTTCGAAATTCGTTACAAGTCTATTTATTTCGTCAGTCGAGCGAATCATCGTCTGAGATATAAGTCGTCGCTATCGTATTATTATTACTATTATTATATATTTTTATAAATATATTATGTATACAGTGTTTTAAAGAAAATTTTCACTTGTGTGGACGTCACTCCCAGTGAAGTGGGCTCGGCGGGACAGGGTAGAGCAATCGGATGACGGCGTTAATACGAAATAGTATTTTCTTGTACCGTAAATATTTTGATTTTGATTATGGGCCATTTGTAATAATTGTTTAAGTATCTATACAAATCAAAATGTTAAATAAAATCTACCCTTGACTTTATGTACCCTTGACGACATAATTATTAATATAAATACAATATTCAAATAAATGTACGTGCATTTAATTTAAATTTAAATTGATTTCCATTTAGAATAGATTCTAAATTACATATTTTGTAAATTGATTTGTATAAAACATAACGCTTTTAGAAATAATAATTCGAAAAGGTAATTAAATTGTTTAAATGAATAAAGCGCGTTGTACTTAACATAATATATTATTATATATTTGACATATTAATATGCTCGTAGTTTTGAATGTATACCTACTTACGGCCCGGGAACCCTTAATCCGGCTCTATACTGTTGTATCACGTGATTCTACTCGTTAAAATTTTATCCTTCTTAATTTCCTAGAAATGTTATTAATTTTTATTTATTCGATATAAATTTTGTTCGATAATTCTTTTTTAATGCTTATATTTCTTAAATCTATAGATCTATCATATTCCATGTATCCAACAGTGGCTGACATTTTTAGTTTTTAATATTAATTCATTTTTATAAATATCTGAGTATAAAGATCTGGTATATACTTGTATAAATTCATATAATAGCTTAAAAATACTACATAATTTTGATAAAATAACAAAAATACATTTATTACTATAGGTACCCTATTTTATCGGAAGAACTTCTAAAGTTCTAAACCAATCTTAGCTCAGCCCATAGTGTATGCATGATCGGTGACAGGATTATATCGTTATTATATATCTTTGATATAATTTATAATAGTATTATATTGTTGTATATTAAATAGTTTTATATCTTGATAAAATAAAATAAATCACAACTAATAATCAAATTAAATACATTTATAATTATATCTATTGTTTATGGGATATAAAACACGAATATTAAAATAAAGTAGAATATCTTTAAGAGGGCTTAAGATTGACTCGCAGAAGGTTAAATCCCTTATTTACATCTGTGACTATAAATTAACCAAAAAGAAAAGATTACACGATGAAAAAGCATTGTCGTTAACAATTCAATAGTATCAGATTTTGCATTCGTGAAATGTAATCCCAGCATTGCATACTACACCACGGAAGTATATCTGTATAGTATGTCATAATGTATAAATTGAGTATTAAAATAGACGTGTATATGGTGTTACGTTATATTATTACGTTAGATATTATAAGTGAGGTACTGTCAAAACGTCAAATGATCAAAAAATGATTCGCATCGTATGATGATTCTTTTTGTCTTGACGTGATCGTAAAAATGTTTTGTATTTGATAATAATTTTACATACAACTGTTCATACTTTAAACGTATATTTTCAATATTTAATTGTAGTACAATAAAATACTGACTGAAAGTCCAAGCAATGATAATCAATTTTAATCGACAATAATCAGAATAGTAACGACGTCATTGTACGAAAAACAAATAAGTGTTAGGTATGTACATGAAACAATTAAGTTGGACGTTGTTAACCTTTAATCTGTGCGACTATTATTTAGCGGAACCGGAGAAAATACAAATAATAATGGTGACGTTGAAGTTTTGAGCTTAAAAACATTAAAATTAACGATGTCACATATAGCCGGTGGACGCAAACCGTATCTGCGAGGCATTTGTGACAAGTCGTTCAATCACAGTGGTAAACTAATGGTATACTAGCTGACGGCATACTGGTCAGATAATGGATATTTGATCAAAGAAATGTATCTATAGATGTGAAGTTAGGTTTCTATGTTAGGTTAATTTAGTAGCTTCGCGATAAAAAAAAAGTGTGATTGGCTTTTAGTATTAAAACATTTAATTTCTAAAAACAGCAAAAAGATAACTTAACTTGTATAAGATTAAACTACGCACGTAATCCATAATAATCAATTGTATAATATATTCAGCTGAATTCATTAATTCATAACTCTAAAAACGTTAAAAGACATAATAACACTAGCAATTACATAAAATCAATAATTCTCTTCTTAAGAAAAATATTTACTGGGAACAATTAAAGTCTTCATCATCTACAACAGCTGTTAAGGGAATTTGCTACTTACTGATTTTAAGGAGTTCAATATAGGCAATTGTCTATGTTTGTTCATACGGTGGGTTGTGTACAAAAACCGACGTAAAATTGGCAAAGAAAAGTTTTGTAATATTATTATAAAATATGAAAATGCACGATGACGGGAAGGCCAAGTTGTAAAATATAATTACGTATTATAATGCAGCGAATTTACTTACATAGTGCATTTAGCCGTTAAAAGAAAGTCATATAATAATATGTTAGTTCTTGGCTTCCTATATAAGCATTTTTAAGATATTAATATAATGTTAGTTTCAGCGGGTAATTGAAATTGTATGTAATAAAATTCATTATTCTGTCATAACTCATAGGACTAGCAATATAATAAGTGCAGAGTGTACCTAGTTTGTATGGTTAAAATGTGTTTATTTTATAGTATCAATAGATTAATATATTTGCATACATGTATATGTTACTCGGATTAGTTCAAATCATTTATAACTTTATAAGCAAATATTATACAAACATCCATTATAACAATTTGAATAAAAATTGTACGATAAAGTTAAGAAAAAATATTCAAATCATTATGGTTTACATTTGCTTAAGTCTAAATATTTTGCAAACTCAGATATCGATAGTTTTATATGAATAGTAATGTTTACTTTTTACAAAATTATCTTTTTTTATGATTTTTGCATCAATCATGCTAGCCAAGTGAATACTGGCAATCAAAATTTTTCAAATCCCATGTTTAACTTCCGGATATTCCTACGTCTTACCCGCTGACTTAGTACATTTTCACATACCTAACGATTATATATCACCATATTATAAAGGAATCTTGCCATTACTGTGCCTATATAATCGCTGTTCGATGTCGTTTCGTATAAGGATTGTCGAAAAAAGATTTCATAAATGCTACGTAATAATAATGCAGTGTCGTCTTCATTATCGCTGGCCCAAATCGATTTTTCTCCTCGGGAAAGGTTGCGGTGATGATAATAATGTCCGCAGGAGGTTTCTGATTGGACCATCACGCGCATCAATTATTATCTTAGTCGATGTTCATTTTTTGCCGTTTAAAAAGTTATACGTATCATATTATGTTTTTAACTTTTAAACTTGCCACTTTCGTTTTATATATTTTGTGCGGGCGTACTTGACGAGATTCCGCGTTTTTCAAATCGCCACGAAATAAACGTTTTGAAAATGTATACGTATCTAAAATAGAAATTGAAAGTCGGCAAGAGTACGAGTAAATAATAAGCTCAGAAGTTAAAATGAGAACTAAAATTATTTTAAGGTTATAGTAATCAATAGCAATCGTATACTAAAATTGTATAATATAATGTAAATATTGTCCGAGTATAATAGTAGTATGTATATTATACTAAAACAAATATCAAAATGTAGAAAAAATCCTATGCGAAGTTTACTTGAAAATTTAAAAATCAATATTAAACATTAAAATAAAATATTATATGCACGCTTAAAAGATAAAACCGAGTTGATAATATTTGTTGAATCACCCTGTATTTATAATAAATACCTCATCCCCATGAACAGTTTATATAAACACACATTATATTATATCAAAATATACGAGATTAATAACATCAAGCGCAGACGGCTGCGGTACCTGAACATATTACATTATAATATATTATTATATTATACTGTGGTATAAAGTCCGTATAAATTTGGCATATGATTTCGCATTGGTTTTTATTGCTATGTTATGCTCACGTGGGATGCGTTATAACTTTATATATCACAAAAGTGGATGTTAATTAGATTAACTGTTAATACATAATATTTTTTTTTTTAATTTTAATTTTTACTACTTAAATAAATATTTAATCGGCATGATATTATTGCGATAACTTCGATTTTTCCTAAAATAATACGTCGTAAATTATGTCAAAAACGTGATTTCAGAAGAATAGTTTTGAAATTAAAACTATGCTTGGTATTTTATGGTTTTATCACGCTATGTATATATTTTTTATTTGTTGTAGAAACTAATTATTAAAGTATAAAACTATATAACATCAAATATAAATGTATTTTATAAAACATACATACAGTACATAAATATTATACAAATATTATTGTACTAATAAGCTCTATTTACAATAATCTTTTGAATACGATAACATCTATAATGGCTATAATAGGTCTACAATAGGCTACTACAATACGTTGGTCCTCTATAAACTATATTATGAACACTGTTTTGCTTACAAAAATTAATCAAACAATTAAACTCATAATTATTATATTAATAGTTAAATGATTAAATATTTGCAAAATAAAAAAATGAGGAGTACGTGTAGAATATCATATATAACAGTTATTATTTTTAAATATCAGTCTTATCTAAATTTCAAAATTAAATTAGTAGGTACCTAATTAACTGTATTGATGATGATATCGTTAAAATAAAAAATTCTCTTGATATTAAAATTTCAATCAGTTTTAAAATTGCAATTTTTCTATACAGTTTTTTAGCGTACTATAGAGGCAGATTTAGTACGTCCGTATTCTACACAAAGATCATCCCAAAGCCAAGACAAAGTAATTACCGTTTATTTTTAACCGTCTTCCGCAAAGTATAAACAACGTAAACAATGTGATTACTTAGAATTAAAGCGCGGAGTTGAAATGATGAAAAATCGTGTCAAGAGGTGAAGAAATGGGAAAAAAAATTATTTTATATTGTTCTTAAGCAAACGAATAACATTTTATGATGAAAAATGTGTCCAAAAATTATTCTATTTAGTGTTGCATTTATAAAACCAAAGTTTCGCGTTTTTATACCTATAATTTTTTCGACGGTGAAAATATTTTCAGATTGTACATTACGGTAGGCATATTTGCATTATCTATTTTTTTTAACTATTTATTTTGTCCACGAAAAATACAATTTTCACACCGAGATATTTTATAAACACGACTTTAATGACATTCATATCATACATAATATTATACATAATTGTGTTAATAGTAACAAAAAGCGGAAAGTTTTTCAAATATTATTTTTGGATTGAAAAATATTTTTACTTTAAACAGTTATTTATCGCAGCAGCCAGCAGACATGTTTATAACATTTCTGTTTTTTTTTTTTTATAAATAATACGTATACCTACACAGCCGTGGGGACAATGTAATATTTTTAAACTTCAGCGATAGAGTGTATGCATATTGAAGATATTTTTGTGTGGGTAATGGTAAAAAGATGCATTCACGAAATGTTTTCCTTGTAGACCGCGCATATAAAATAATAAATTTGATTTTGCGAAAAACAAAAAAAAAACGGTCGTGTCGCGTATAAACTAACCTCGAGATGAGATGGGGCGTGGTGCAAGACCAAATTTCTTAATTTCAGTATTTATTATTTATATATTTTATCAATATTTTCGTCTCTGGGATGACGTTGTTATTTAAATCACGCATCGCAAGACATTTACGGTTTGCTGCATCCCTGAAATTCTCGGGTGGTCGGCCAACCGCGAGAACGGGCGACCGGAAGAAGCAGGGCTTAGCAGCCATCGAGGCTGGTCCGCAACTGGTGCGTACGGTCTACCCCCCGTGTAGACTTAATCACATACGTTTTAGACGCATATTATAATGTTTAAGTACTAGCGTATATAGATGTAGACGATGTAGTGTTTCGGGGAAATCATACTTGGACATTTAAGACGGCTTCGGGTCTTTGGGTCGGCGAGCAAGGAGTGGCGGCTAAGCCGGGTAACAATGGGCGATCGGTCCGGTACTACAACAGCATCTGGTCAAAACTGCTATATTTATGGTTTTTAATTCCGCGGGAAATAACGCACTAATGGCGTATTTACGCGGAGAACGTTTCTAGAGTCATGGCCGATAGGAATGGTTTATTTATAACTGTATAATTATGTAGGTATTTTCAATAAGTATTATTCTCATCGGTCCCTTGGTTTTAAATGTAAATAAGCTGTAAAAGCCGCTATCATGTTGTTTAGCAGATTACACTATTATTGTCACTGTTATGGGTGTCAATTATTATCAAAATCGTCGCACACGAAAAATAATTCTAATCAGCTTATTCTCCTTTAGTTCTTAAGATGTCTAATAATATATTAGATTTATTTTAGTATAATTAGTCGATTCTTTTATTAGTAGTACGGTCGGTTGAATTTTAACCAATGATATACGACCTGATGGTTATGTAAAAGTCACACGCGTCACAACTAAGACAATATTCATGATTTATTACACTACGACACATCCGCGGATCTATTAAGGTCGATTTATTTGTACCTATCTAATTACAATTGAAAATCACGTGTAATGCTTTGGTACACAATATATGCAATCACTGCATTGCAGTGTAACGACCTACTCTTACAATAACACGGTTTGTGTAAGTATAATGCCATTGCGGGAACGCCTCGTAAAGCGTCCAATCGAATTCGAGTTTGTAATAACAACGTTTGTTACAGACCAATCTAGAAAATAAAACAAATATTCGTGTACTTACGCTGTAGGCATATTTACATTACAATGAATACAATGGCTTTAAGAAAACTCCAGTGTGGTTATCGACTATACGGCGTATTTGTCAATTTGTTGGTACCTAACTGCAAATATTATGCTATGCATCGACTAAAATCCACTCGACGTTTGTACGATTTTGTTCGAATCCAATCAAGAGGAGGTTAGAGAAATGACTGTTTCTGACTGCAGTTAGTAAGAAATGCAAATACTGCTATATACTTATTATTCATCATTGGTTTCATTTTACCAACGCGTAATATATAATTTATATTAAATTTATAGCTAAAAAGTTTATATTGATATTATGTTTCAACATAATAATATTTACATATTATAGGACATATTTACTACTCCTTCAGTATAATATACAAGTACACGTTATAAATTATAATACCTTGAAAACTTTATTATTTGCGCTAGTCAGATTTCATCTTGAGTTTGGGTCAACAGTCTGGTCACCTAGCTATATCTGGCGTATAAATATTATTGAAAATATACAACATAAATTCTTAAAACTATTGTGTTATAAACTTTTTATTATATTAACCGTTTATTTCAAATAACTCATATAATATGTGAATTCGTGAATAATTGGGGTTTATTTCCTGTGAAGTAAGAATAAAAAGGTTTTAAAGATATTATATTTATTTTTGACTTGTTGAACGGTCACATTTTTTCCCCAGAATTGCTTGCTAGATCAGTTTTAATATAATCTATCACTTATTGAGGAAATCAAACTTTTTTTATGTTCCTTTTTATAAAAATAAGTATAGTTTAACTCCTTTCTTCTCTAGGGCATTAACATTAGCAAATCATATTATTATGGATCATGTAGAATTTTTCTTTATGTCACGTATTGTTTTCAATCGAAATGTGTATTTAGCTTTAAATTCAATTACTATTTAAGTATTATTATTAATTTATCGATTGTTTCGTTGTAGGTAGTATAATTATTTAAATATTGTCGTATTATTAATATTATTTAACTACTATTTTCATTATTTATTTGACATAAATTTAGTATAATTATTGTTAACTGTAAGATACTTAAATTTTCAAATCATTTTATTGTCATTTCATGCACCAAATTACTGTTTTCACAAATGGGTTTTTAGATTTTTACCCATTAATTATACATAAATAAAATTTAAAAAAATATAATTTTATCATACTACAAGACCTTTACATGATATGAAATACAATTATAATATGTAATGAAATTAATTTAAGAAAAAAAAAGAAAATTTTTAAATCAAAATATGAAAATAATTCTGACTTATTTATCACGACTATGAATTGTTTTAAGATTTATATTGTTGGCACTATTAAAATGATTCAATCGCATATTCGCATAATAGCAACAAGAAAAACAAACTTATTGAATGATATTTAAAAACGAATGTTTTTATGTTGTATTCAACGATGTAATGTACACATCACTGGGGCAATACAGAGCGTGTACGATTCGATATTCAAAAATTCCTTATAGTAAGCGAAACGATTACAACGCAAAAGCGTAAAAAATATAATAATACCGTTGGATCGTAATAACCGCTTGCTGAGTGCCGAGATAGGCCTAAAGAATACGCCGTGTATTGAGTGCATATTAAAACTGCAGTCTCCCCTGGCCTGTCTCATCGTAGTTTTAATTAATATTATTATTATTATACATAGTGGCTACATGTATTTGGATACAGAGTATTTTTCCTCCCAATATCGATATAAAATGTTTTTCACTCGAGTCGGCACTATAATAACTCGATGTGCAGTGTTTTTTATATTAGTGAGCTTATATTTTTATTTTATAAATAAGCATTAATGCAAGATTCGTTGTTTAAACAATGCAGAGAATGTAGCGAGAATAAAAAAAAAAAAATACTAGCTCTTGACTTTAACATTTAATAAACACAAAATAAAACAACAAAGATGATTTAAAACTACAAGCTCAGCGAAAGGAAAAAAAACGTAAACGTTAAATTATAATACACCGATCATAATCAATTTTAATAATTTCTATAACGAGAATTGAGTACGCCACGGTGTCGTGGTACCTACTCGTTTTCGAAAATATTTACAGTCGTGAGATTTTCCCATTTCATTCGGAATCTAAATATCGTAAAACAATTAATTTTGGAATTATTTGTGTAAACGTCAGAGCTGAGTGGTGACTGGTAACATTATGACAGTCAAACCTATTTATATAGGTTTGACAATGACTTATTGTATTTTGTTTGTATTGTTAATTTTCAGTAAAAACTTTTTGAAACAACAATAAAGCTTAAAAAGTTTCACACAGCACTTCTATAGATTTGGAATTGAACTCGGAGTGTATTGTATTTCGATTTCCCAACTTATTTTCATGAAAATTATAAATTACCTTGACAAACCGTAATGAAAACAAAACGTTGAACATTCCAAAGTGTACCTAAGCGCGAGTTTCATTCATACAATTATTTTTCGAACACAATGCCGCATAATATTGTTTTCAAATTTAACGAATTATTATTTAAACTATTATAAATCGACAAATAATTGTTATGATATTTATATTATATTCCGACTATATTTTTAAAATGTGTTCACTTTTTTCAATGTTTTATAACGAACTATATATACTTTAATTTTTTTTTTTTATGATCGTGAAATGATTGTACTTTTTTTAAATAAAAAAAAAGGCCTTGCATTTTCCAAGATATAAAGCTCATGGTTAAATAATCACTACAGTAGTCTGTACACATTCAATCGCTATTAATAAAAACCACTCACTCGTTTATATACGTACAAAGGAAAATGCCAATACAGTTCTGACTCCCATGTCTCTCTCTCTCTATCTCTCTCTCATTAACGCCACTGCCTCGTACATAAACTCAGTATATTGTTTCAGAGGACGTTTACTTAGAGCTTGTGTGGCTGCATGTTCTACGCAGAACAATACGGGAGCACTAGACAATGACATATTCGTCCGTACGATTTTTATAATATTATCTCAGGCCATTGTTTTCGTTCATTATTTTCGTTTTCACTTAAAGCCAATGAACGCAGAAAATTCTAACCTAAATCATAATAAACGTAAATATTAACTTTTATTGTTGCGATTATGTTTCTTACTATCAGTACCCATCTTGTTACAGTATCGTATATTAACCGTCAATCCTTGAAATAGGACGGACGTCTCGGGAATGGCATTTCCATGAAATCGATGCAAGTAGTAATGTGATAAAAATGATAGATTTTAAAAATGTTTGAATAAGTTTTGATTACATATTTCAATAAATTTGATTTTATAAAAAAAATATTGATGGTTCTTCAAATACATTATGATTATAAAGCTCGTTATGCCACAAATATCATCACATATTAGTAGTTTAGTTCCTAATGTAGATTCTATAGATCTCTCGAACGGTAGATATGGGTACATCGTTGAATATAATAATATTTATAATAATAATATAATATCTATATGCACAGAAATGCTTAAAGGTTCGGCTCATTATTTATTGTATGCGACAAAAATATGGCAATATATAATCTAATAGATTATATTTGTTTTTGAGTTTTAATTATTTATCATATTATCATTATTATTATTATTTGACCACAGAAACCATAAAAATATATCATTGAAAAATTACAAAAGAGAAAATCACTGAGATGTTTAGTACAATATTATATAGAATATATATTTATGTAATATAAAATTGACGTATTACCAATATGTGTAGACACTTATTGCTGCTATTTACGTCGTCTATCATGTTTTTATTTAAAATATGTCGAACATTTACATCTCGTTAGTAGATATAATAATACTTCAACGTATAAAACTGTACGTAAGTACGTGTTTTCGTTTTTTAAATGTTAAAAATCGACTTTTCTTGTAGCTATAAATATTTTTAATTGGAAAATAATAATTCAATTGATGCGAAATAATATTATATACGTTAATTGTTATCGTTTCTTGTTTATACCGAAGATATTTTTAAATAATTAAGAAATATAATATCAAAATGTTTTAATTTAATAGTGAACTAGTGACCGTCAGTACAATTAAAAAAAAAAAATAATAATAACAGTATTTGTATTTATGAGATATAACCGGATTTAAGCCCGGAATGGAGACCATTGGGAATAAAATTAGACCCCTTTAAAAATATTGAAATCAGGACCTCGCTGAAATCATATTACGAGTATATTATATAAGTATAGATAATACTTTAAATATCAGAATTAGTTTTTGAAAATACAAAAGTATTGTTTTGTTACTTTTTTATAAACACATATAAGTTATAAGTATGTAGGTGCGTATATTGGAATTGGTTAAAATTGCTTATATAGATAGAAACTGAATTTTTTGATTTTTCTAAGAACCGTTTTAGCCAAAACCGGAGTCGACATTTTTATTTTTCTGGAAACTCCGTGTAGAGGAATGATGTGGGGTGGATGTGGGCTTTCTTATTTTTGCCTGATTATAGTTAGAACTCTATAACATCAAGAATTATAGATCTAGTGACTGTGACACATACCTATTTTGCGTGGATGATAGTACGCAGGACGCGCAATCTGTGACTGATGAAGCAAGTCTAGGTAATACAAAAGTATTTTTTTTACTGTTAATTTTGAAACTTCGGCAGCTTAGAATCTCGCCGTCCTTACCGAGCCATCCCCGGCAACCCTTTAAAAGACGTGCGCGCTTCAGTCGTTCATAAACGAAAGACGATTAATCGCGAAGTCGACGATATTTAATTCAAGACGTCGAGTGCCACCTGGAACCAACCCAACCTATCCCTAACCACGTGTCTAACCTCTTTTCGACTGCCTGCAGGCTACCTATTCATATATGCGTTCACTGGGTCGTGTGTGTTTACTGTACACGTATATAGGAGAAGGGTCGAGAGATTAACAAAACGATATGTTCAACTATGTAAAGTGCTCGTCCGTGTACAGACCGCCAGCCCTCGGGATTAAAACGGGAATACATTATAATATGAACGCGGTATATAATAATAATAATAATAATAATAACTAAAGCGCATGCGCTACACGGCTGCAGATAATCCATTTGCAAAATTCTATTCACGAGGTAAATTTCGGCACCGCGGTCTTTGCGGAATGTTTTCCGGAATCTCGTATTATAATTAATTGCACCTGTCTGGCTGTGTATATAGTATATACTCCTGCAGGTATATGATGTAAATGTGTAAATGTGTATATATATATATTTATATATGTTGTGTATTTGTATATCGTGTCGTTGTGAGTAGATTATATAATATATATATATATATATGTAGATGTGTGTGCGCGCGAACTCTCCTGTAATGCAGTATTATGAGATGTCATAAGTATGTAACTGACAAGAAAACCAAGATTTAAGATCTAAATACCATTTTCGGTTTCGGTTTAAATATTCAAGGTTTACGTTTTTACTTTTTAGGTTCTGATTTTAGTTTTGGTATAAATTATATGATCAACAAAGTTATAAAAACTTAAATATAAAGTTATCAATTTATCATAGAAGTTACAACTACAATCAAATGAAATATGTTTTCGCAGACTGCGATGACTTTGGTCGATGTTTGTCGTTAGAATTGGTGTTGTATGAGAAGTGAAGATAAAACACGAATACCCAATACAAAAATTGTATGTATCTAATGTAATATATGATCTGGATAAATGGGAAAGTTAAACAAATCGCGATGTTTGTGTCCCGAAGTGGTGGTTGATAGGAACGAGCGTTGGCAGTTTGCTGCAAACTTGTAAATTTTCATTTATAATTTTTTTAATAATCTTGGTGGTCGAAGAACAGAAAGAATCGAGAACCGTGTGTTTGACATGCCTGACCTTCTGTACTAGAAAGCCGCGGCCCACAGTTTAACTAAATTAGTAGACGGTAAACATTTATTATTATTATCGAACTTTGCTGCGCGAATTGTAACCTCGCAAAACAACGCTAGAATAAGTTATAGTATATAAACCTACATTTCATGCCGACGGCATCTTGTACCTCATTTTTAAATTTATAACTTGAATAACTAATTAATGAGTTTTGTTTTGAACACAACAGTAGTGTAATACGCGTATAATAATAATATATATATAACAGATGTATATGGATTTGAAAATTAAAAAAACGTACCCAACTTTTTCATTCTCGAAATATTCACGGTGGTTCTGTATTTATACCTATATTTACAGGCTAATATTTATCATTAAACACTCATTATTTCAAAAAATGTTGTCTTTTTCAAAATTTTTAGTTTCGTGCTTTTCTATAACTATATAACATTTTAATATTTTTTCACCATTATATTTAATAGTGAAAACATTATCAAATATTGATTTCCAAATGGCAACCTATATTTAAAATGTCATAAAATAGTAGGGTTATTTTTTTATGAATTTTAACATTAAAATTATTATTTTTCATTTAACCGTTACTGAGTTATAGTTGTTTAAAGTTTGGTGGTTTGAGGTTTTTAGATGTTTGTTTTACAGGTCATTACGGCTGTGAGGTGTTGATAAGTACAGGTACAAAGTTATCACTGCGTCAATAGGCGATAACGAGTTTATTACATGTGAGATATGGCACAAGTAGTAACCGAAAACCATCCAACTTTGAAAAGTTATATCTCGCTAAAGAATTAACGAAAAATAATAATTTAAAGCATTACAAACTATTTTGATTGAAAAAAAATAAAAAAAAAAGATAATATTTGAAAAAATAATGAGTTTTTACTGATAAAAGAATCATTCTGTATAATATACTCTCTCTGCTCCTAATTATTTAATTCACAAGTAAGTACCAAAGTTTATAAACATATTCATACACATTCTATTTTTGCCGATTCCAACTTTTATAATTTGTAATCAATGATTGTGCTTTAATTCGACCCATGAGCATAAGCAAACACGTCCAGCAAAAATAATTTTTATTTATTTTACGTTGAGACTACTAGTGATTACTACAATAATATTTAAATCGAATTATTATAAATTATGTTTTTCGAAAATGTGACAAAACACATGACTACTCGTTGTATTAAAACTAAGTTTACATAATTGTAAATTTGCTTTAATAGACCTGTGCGTTATTGTTTTGTTCCAGCCAAACGTTTTTAAAATGTTTCTATGTGCTGTACACAACTACAATAGTTTATACAACCATTAATAAAGTATTTATACACAATACAATAATGAACGATGTACTTCCATCAGATAATTTATAATTGTCCATTGACTGTGTTCGTATTATGTACGAAGTATTGTGTTGTTTTAATTGAATTGTCAGTATTTTTTAATAATAAAATTAATATCAAAATGTGTTTACAGAAAGAGTATAAAATCTAATAATATTGATTCGAGGAAATGTAAATCAAAACTAATAAAAAAAAAAAAAATTGTTACATCATAAGACATTTACGAGAGAGACAAGTTAATAATATCATATTCATCGAGACACATTCAATTATATATTATTATGAAATATGCAGATTACAATATTTCTGATACTCGTTTTCTTATGTATCCCGATGAGATAGTAGATCAAGCGGATTTTATCCAGATAACTTATCGAGACAGGTTTTATCCAGAATTTTACAGTTCCAAACGCTGCTCAATACCGACTGCTCTTAAACGTAAGATCGCAGTCGTGCCACTCGTGCCTCATCGCTGCGCATTGAAATCCGCGAACCGTAAGCAGTTATATATAAGTGCCGTTTTCGGGTTTTCGTGCGGTACGTGACTAGAATACCGTATTGAGTATACCTGCTGTGCCATACACGTCTATATTATTGCAGTAATATAAATATATATCATATAAACACACACACACACACATTTATATTATATACCGTCAAAGGGTGGTGTGGACAGTTTTAATATGGGTTTTAGTGGTGACACAACCCTCCTAGCACTCCGTATAGACCGTACACAGACAAACCAAAATTGAGTCCTAATTTTCGTGTTCTCGGTTAATAATAATGGTTGCCGGTTCTATTTGATCGATATTCAGATTGTGTGCTTGCTGAATAAATATGCAATGTGCATAATATACAATGTTATGCGTGTGTATCTTGCACAATTTGTCGAGATCGTTTTCAGGAATGATATTTCACGATTATAAATCAATACATCGTAGACATCGATAAATCGTTAGGATGATGCGCATCTATAGATAAATATAGACTTCCGTAATTTTTAAATTGTTTTTTCTTTTTAAAAGAAAATATAAAGCCTTCAGGAATAGCAAAAAGGGAACAATAAATATTTACTACGTTGATTGTACGGGACCATTTGGGATCCGATCCACATCATGACAATAATATTATTATTAAGTCGGCAGCGTCCTGTCAGACCGATGCACTGTCGGGTGCATTTCACGATAATAATAAAATAATAATACAGATATAGCCGACGGATATGGACGGCTGCAGTATATGTATATACTAGACCGCGGATTATGAGTGAAAACAAATAGACAATAATCGCCTGATACGATCTGAGTATGAAAATACATTTTAAATTAAATCATTACGAAAACACTGACAATCATAAAAACAATTAATAATAATATTTGTATTTTTACATCATGCAGTTTTTTTTCTCAATGATATTATAGCAACTACAGTCTTAATATTGTCGTATAGAAACACTAAAAGGATTATCTTATTTTGACTGTATCATATCGAAAAATAAAGACCATATTATTCATAATAAATACACCAAATCGATTTAATGAAGATATGATAAATAAATGATATAACATATTAATTCCATTATAAAAATTGTAATAAACCTAACTGAAATGTTTAACTTTTCTTTTTATTTATAAAGGTAAAAATTTCTAACTTATAATTTGAAATGATTTTACACGTCGTAAAATATTCAACTCTCTTAATTACGATACATAAATACACGTTTTAAAATTTCCTATAAATTATTAAAATAAAATGTACAATAATATTCACATTCAATTGCTATGCAAAATGATTTTCGAGTTTTACATAATTTGGCAATATTTAAACTTTAAAAGTTTAATAATTAAGAAAGGTAATTAAAAATATTATAATCGATAAAAATTCTCTATATTATAAAATATATAAGAAAACCTGATGAAGAACCTTTTATGATATTTTCAAGTTTTTAACTATTAACAAATTGTTTATTAATATTTTATCGTGAACGTAAGAATCTAAAATAAATTTCTTTTACTAAAACATTTATTCAAAATATTATATTATACACCAAATCCATAATCTTTTTTAAATATTATGTGAGATTTAAAAAAGAACAGTTGTATATTAATATGCTTTTATTCGGTATTTTCATCATCTAAAATATTATAAAAAAATATTCAAAATAAAATTGCTACTTTTCCAAATTAAAATTAAATGTTGAAAAATTATTTTTTAAATGGTTTTGATTTGAATATGTTAAGATATTATTTTTTAATTTACCCCGTTATAAGCGAACCTAAACAATTATTTAATATTTTAAACTAATAACACTAAATTCGCATTTTTTGACTTATTACAAATAAGACACCATTATTAGACACCAAAGTATATTACCAAAAATTCAAGTTGAAACAATGGCGAATTATTTTTCAATATCAAGAGAAGTAACAATAACAATTTTCTGATTTAAAATGTATTCAAACTTTAATTACAATTTATCATTAATTAAAAATCTACAACAATATTTTTAAATTTCCTATTTATATTTTCTCAATTGAGAATTTTTATTTTAAATTGTTACGACAACTTTAGCTAACTATTGAAGAGTATTTTTTTTTACAATTATTTTAAATTTTATGTTTATTTAAAGTATTATGAGACTAGTTGTTGAGTAAAAAAAATAACCCTTGAACATTATTAGATATTTTTGAAACTGACAGTTTTTTTTTTTATTTCATCTGGTTATTTTGAAAATTTAATTACCTATATAATTTTTTATTTAATACTTCAACGTTATAGAGCCTAATACTTTGTGTGCGATCGTGTTCCCAAAAAGGTAAATCGTATATATAATTGAGTTCTATAGGCATTTGAAATTATTTCATTGATACGAATAAATCTGTAATTTTTATTATTTTATTACGGCTAGTTGACATATTTTTCAAATTCGCATATAATAGGTAGTACTGGTAGTATAGGTAGGTACCTATTATTACAGCTGTGATTAAAAATCTGTATTTATGTACATTGTGCGTACAATTATAATATTTTTAGTAAGCACAGTTGTCGGCTATCATATACTATTTATATTATAATATGGTTTTTAATACATACGAGATATGGGCGGAACGAATTTATTTCATAGTAGATATGTACAATCTTAGAATACAAAATATTATTTGTAAGATTTGAATAATATTTATCGACTTGCCATAAGTAGGATTCCCTGACATGTTTTCTTACCTCTGACGGATTCTCGATCAAATAATATTTGTTTCGTGGAAAATTAACTTTTTTTCTCAAAAGTTGATCCTTCAGCGTTAATGTGAAGTATCTATGTATTGTGTACAATATATGGCTTTTTAGTTATTTTATTTTTAATGAAGCGTCTGATGCACTGTCGTCCTAACGTTGACTTATACAAATACGCGCGAGGCTCGACGTCAAAAAGAATGCTTATTTCAATCAGACATGTCTTTACGTACAGGGTAATCCATTTGCATAGCAGCACTTTATTTTCTAAGTCGTTTTTTGTGTTTCTTAAAATCTATTTTTGTAAAGATTGAAACTTGTATAGCGTACATGACACATTTTTCCAAGGATATATCATGTTTGTTATTTCTTTTTTTATTATTATCGATTTCAAATTGTTTAAAACATAATAATATAACATCATAATAATGAACCATTATAATCTCCATCATTATAAAATGTATAAATATTGAATAACGAATAAATAATTATTTAGAAATAAGCATTTAACGTTTAAAAATAAATGCAACTTTTCTTCACTTTACTCTGACCAAGTACTTTAAAACAAAAAATAATAAATAATAATAATAATAATAATAATAAATTAACAAATTATTTAAACTATTTTTTTTTCTTTGATAAAAATATTCTATTTCTGATTAATAAATTTAAAAAATAGGTTTTAGTAAGAATACACAAATAAAAAATCCTAAAAAAAAATAATTTAATGGATGGCAAAAGCAAAGTGGTCCCACTCCGTTGTACGGCAGATGTCGAGTGTGATGGATGTTACATATGAATTCAATTATGATATTGTTTCAAAGTCAATCAGCCTATATCACTAAGTATATTGATTCATGCTTTATTTTTTTACATTACTATTAAGTAGAGTAATTTATTTTACGATTACAGGTTAAATTCATTTTTACCGAAATTTAAAATCAATATACATCTCCTCCTATACACAGGCAGATGGTGTATATATATTATAATGTACAACGCTGGCGAGACTTTTTTTTATATAATATAACAAAAGCTGGTCGCAGGATCCAGGAATAACGTAATTATTTGGAGGAGATGATTGAAAAACGTTATCACTGCGGTTTAGACCCGCGTTTACCTACTTATACAAGCTGGAGACGAATGTTCCTCATTTTTGAACACCGGCGAGGGATAAAAAAAAAAACCAAAGAGATACTCTCCGCTTTTTTTTATTCAACTGCCGGTATCGCGCAACCTTAATCGAATCTATGACAAAATCGGAAACTACGGCCCTCTTTCTGTAGTTGGTATCCACCTGATTACCCGCGTTTAAACATTATAATAAATTTATCATTATTATAAAACGTAATCGAAATTATCAAATCGTATCGAACTGCAGTTGAGTATATAATAATAATAATATTATTATCATTATCATTCGCGTGTATTTCCAGTATTAATTATGCAAACGCCTATTTTAAACTTTAATATAAACGCGTCACGATAAAATAAAAAAATGCTTTTTGTTATCTTTATTAAAATTTGGTGACAAATAACCAATCGAGTGAAATAAATAATGTGTTATATCTTTGTAACACATCTGCATAAGGAATTATATTTAGAACTGTTTTTTTCTTAATAAAATTGTAATATATTTTCGGTGAGTTCAAAGATTTTTCATTATACGTATACAATATTGAATATCTACAACTATTAATTTGATTCAACTGTATTATAATATGTTTTAATGTTTTTTTTCGTCCTCCATACTCCATTAACTAGGAATTTATAAGATAAACTTTTATTTTCTTTAAGTCCTAGAAACATCTCACAAGATTCAATTTTTACATCTGAATAATAAAAAACAGTTTTACAGCCGATGGAGTTGGAGGAATCTTTAGTATAGATTCTCTCCTATTACCCGTCTTTGAGTATTCGTATCAACTAGGTAATAAATGGAATTTGGTGTGTTAATACAAACTGTAGTATTATGACGTACCTAATATACGACAATACTAACAATACTATATCGATATTGTTGTATTGATATACAATTGAAATATATAATATGGGTTATTAAGATATTTCTGAATGTGTTGCTTACAATACAACTAGTACAAACAATTTTAAAAAGCGTTTTGTTGGCGTAGAGTCTTTATCTCAAATTTATAGCTTTGTTTTGAGAGAAATATATTTTGTAATATTATTTTATTGTAAGATTGTCCTAAAATGAAATATCTATGTCCGTTGGAATTAATTCAATAAATTAATTTCAACGCTGTTCTATCGTATTATATAATATATTATATTATAACCGTTAACAATTTTCTAAATCCCGTTAGTTTTTTTTTTTTTTTTTGCTATAATTTTGCTAATATGCATTTATATTTACGTAGGTACTATATATGCACATAAATCTTAATACATTGTGAATATATAATTAAATTAATGATTTAATGTATTCTTGAATTTGACGAGGAGCGGAAATTTAAAATTGAACACAAAATTTGATGATTTGCGTAGATATATACATATATTCCGCAGTCGAAATTACTTCTCATGGTACCTACCTAAAGTATAATTAGTGGTTGTTTATTTATTTATCTAGAATATCACGCTTGGGTATATATATTTATACAGACTCGACTTTCGGCGGGGTCTTAAACTCATTTAAATTTAAAAGCTGATGTTGATGTTTTAATATTTTACATCCATGGCTACGGTCGTATTACTCAAAAATAATGCTTAATAATATCAAGACCTTCATCGAGACGCACTAATATATAGCACAATGATGTATAAATAATACGGAAGTACTTTAAATGAAATAATGATTCCATAGCTAATGAATTTGATTATTTATCTGCTTAAAATGAGTTGATAAACTTATACTGATAAAGTTTTATACGCGTATCTAAAATGTACTCAGGCAAATAGTCATCAAGAAATACGTGAACCGTATTAATTTTATGTTTCATCATATATGGAAGAAATTCCTCGTCTTCAAACTAGCTTAATTATCAAAGTAAGGAAGTATTTAAATTAATTAATTACCTATTGATCGGAAATCACTTTTTAATTGTATGTTAACTTACAAATAGAAAAAAAATACTCTCAAAAATGCATTTTTATTAAACATCAGCATTTTTTGATTATATAACGGGTAATATCAATGTTAAAACCAAGGAGTAAAATTCTATAATAAGATATTTAAATATTTTACACAGTAATTCGTAGAAATATTTTTCCTAAAGAGTGAAAACTCAACTATCTAATCAACATTATTACTGTATAGATACCTAGTCAAATTCATCATCCAAAAGTTAAATACAAATTATTTGAATAATCTTATGCAAATACCTATAAATATTGTGTAATATTAATTAAAAATAAATTTTAGTCTACTAAATTTCTATGAGTTATTATATCCTTATTAAGACCTACTAAGACTAATAAGTTAATAGAAGAAATGATAATTTTAAAATTATTAATGTTAATTTATAATATTTAATACTTCAACAACTTTTATTTTAAATTTTTGTTTAGCACTTACACATTTAAATTTAAATCGTCTGCTTTACAATCTATACTAAAAAAAAAACAGATTATCATTTGAAAAAAAAATGAAAATTGCTTCGTCACAAAACATTAATAAAATATAGCATAAAATAAATACGTATGAATATATAAAAAAAAATATCTTTAAGAGTAAAATAATAATATAATATTATGACAACAGGATAAAACAGCTGAGGTCATAGCCCTATTCAACGAATCACAATATAAATAAATATAAATGTACCAATGAGTATTTCATTTGTATTTTTATAAATTATTATTTACTCATACATAAATGCGTTACACACATAAATTAATATTGTTATTTATTACTGTACCGGAATATTTCACACGTTTACACAATATGTATGTTCAAATTATCGGTAAAAAAATATTGAAATATACAATAAAGTGGATATAATATTATATGGATTTTCAGCTTAAAATATTCGTATTATATACCTACTCGTATTTATAATAAATTCAGGAAACATGATTACAAAATTGAGTGCAAATTCATCAAGATAGTGTTCAAAATGATGATGGAATAATAAAAATCACCGACACTAAGTGCCACCTATTGATATATTCAATTTATGTACACGAACTCAACACGTATTTTATTTGCTTGGATACTCAACACGTATTTTATTTGCTTGGATTTCGTTCACTAGAATTATAAATTCAAATTTTATATAAATCATAATAATATAGAGGTAGAATAGTTTAAATTCGTCCCGATAGTGTGTCCCCCGAAAAAAATTGTCCTCGTGTTATATTTTATCGTTATTATCGTACATTACACGGATATATGATATTTTTGCCCACGTGCCCTATCCGGTGCAGTACATTTATATAGACCTTTATTTAGTACACACTTTATGGTAAATTAGGTCATATACGGTACACAATCACCAGCTGACGACATGGCGTGAACCTTTGATCGCGTTCTCTCCAATAACAGTTGTACACTAAATAATAAATTTACGTACATTGCATGTTCTATTTTTTTTTTATTACTTATAGATGAAAAATAAATAATGGATAATATTTTTATAATATACGACGTTACTGCGCGTGGGAAATTAATTTAACGTTTATTTAATAATTTAAATTACGATTGGTCTTTTATTTTTCAAATTGCGGTCGTGGTATCCGAGAGAATTGAAAATGGGGAAAAAAGATCATATGTAACAATTACAAAATGCTATTATTGTTTCACCCTACCTTGCGCAAAAATAGCTATCCCTTCATTACTCCGGAGTCGTTATTACAGCAGACCGGATAACCTCTTTAATATAAATGAAAAAGGTCACCGGACCATGGGGCGTCCACTTGAGCTCAGGCCTTTCAGTTTATATATACACACATATATACATAACGTATACTTACCCGCCGTGTAGAAAGACAAGAAATGCTTTCATATATAATATATATATATAGGTATATTATGTCATATATTTTATATCGACCTAGTACACGGTTCACAGGTGTACCTGCTTGGAAATTAATAAGTTTCTCGCGGGATTTTAATAAATAACGAAAAAAAACTCATATACGAGATACAAACGATGATTAAAATATTACACACACAATAAGTAAATCAATAGCCTGTCACAATTTAACTTTAATTTAACTTTATAGATCCACGCCTTGTAGACGCGTGCACTCACTGTATATGTGATTTTTATTTTTTTTTATTTCGAGTGTGCATAATAAATTATTAATGTAACTAGTTTTCGTGAATGTTCACCGTTTTATATTATATACTGCGTATCACATAATAATATTATAATGATATGTGCACAATATGACGTATAAATGGTAAACAATTTATAGCGGTGAAAAACCGATAGTGTTCGATTCATCCAGACAAAATTACACATTAGACATACAAGCGCGTTGTATGATAATAATAATAATTAAGTGAATTAAATATTTATAATATTGTACGAAAGCGCTCAAGTACATTTTATAGTATTTTTAGTTGGTAGATCTATCCGTTTGGCTCTCAATCAAACAAAAAATATTATCTCTAAAATCAATCGACTGAAAAATAAAGACAGTAAAGCTTAATACAGTTAATATTCCAAAACAAATTTTACTATCGAAGTGAGTAAATAAATAGGTAATTTTGTTTTTTTTAATCGTATTTCACTGGGAAAAAATTTAAATTATAAGGTTAATATTTTTTTTTTGAAAATTGAAACAATTTTAACATAATATTACAAAATGGTTATTATTGTATAATACAACAGTATTTAATTTAATAGTGTTATTTTATATCAACAATAATTCTATACATTATTATTTATTGTTATATAGGTTTAGAGTGATCATTGTTTTATAATGAACAAAGCTACATTAAATTTTACTGGTCTTTCGGGAAAATAAATTTTAAATTGTGGTACTTAGTTATTTTTTTCTTTTTCATAATAAAAATTTGATCGTTGATAACTTATTTCAGTTTTAACTATTAATATGGTTTTTATCAAAATTGGTTCGTAGTTTTTTTATTTATTTACTTTAAAGTTAAGAATTAAACGAACTGTTAGGAATAATAATGATGACACGGCTTTTCAAATTCAAATTTCTACCTGTGTTAGGTACTTGTATAATGTATTATATATTTATTATTTTTGTTTTTAATACTTAGCGTATACAATTTTTATTTTTAACGAAAGATATGTATATAAGTATAAATATTTAAATAATAATTTCTCGAATGCCTCAACTTTAATACGCCTTTTGAATTTTAAATAATAAAATAGTTTGTATTTTAAAATCAAAAGTTGGTACTTCTTTAATTACGCTAAAAAAAAAATGAACGAAAATAATTAAAACATCCCTTTCTGTATTTATCATATAAATTTTGTATTTGACAAAGAATACGCGCCAAAAAGTAAATTGCTCGATAAATGAACACAGTAGGTCAATTTTCACGCGTCCTCTATAATAACATTTTACCCACGTACTATTATATAGCTAATCTGCCATATATATATATATATATATATATATATATTAACTACGCTTAAAATAGTGCGGATATCTCGCAGATCGCATCGTCAAAAGTTCATCTATATATTATTGCTTTAACTAAGAAATCCCTATAAATATTACATTAGTTTCAGATAACTAAATTGGTTTCGTTTTCGAATAAGAAAATCTATGTTTGCTTAACACACAACTGTAAGTTGCAATTACAATGCAAAGAGAAATTCATTTACGAATTCTGCAGAATCTACAGAAATATCTGTGAATAAAAAAAGTTTCAACTTTTCTTTTACTACAGTTTTTGCATCGTTTCTATGTGACGAGGATTTTTTTAAAAAGCACTTAGGAGTGAGTATAAAAAAGCAAGAAACGAGAACTACTAATTTCTATATTGGGGGGAGAAAAGTAATGTCTGTCAACTGTTCGCGCAAGAATTAAACGTTTGTGAGTCGTGCAGCAAAAACAATATTTTTTCAACGTCACTTAATAAAAAAATAAACAGATATCTAATATAGTGTATGACACTCGCTTCATTTGTGTACAGTAAATTCCCGTGTGAACAGTATTCGGTGTATAAGAATATTCAAAATGTTGTGTAAAAAGATATATTTACGAAAAGGCTGAAAACAACTTCGTTATAATATGAATGATAGCAATGGTACACATGTGTCATGTACGTACAACGAATACCTTTTATGATAAATAGTCTACACAGTGATGGATGTTTGTCTACGAGCACTGAAAAAATATTTTTATCTCTTAGTCATAGATTCTAATAATGAATTAATCATACCATTTATTATGGTAGTATGTTTTATTGTTTTCGTTTTTTTTTTCACAAGTTAATAAGCTACTTATATGAAATTCGACACATAACACGACTATCTATGACTCGTAAGACTCATGGAAAACCTAAAATTTACCTAAACATATAACGATTTGATATTTAAAATTTAACAATCATTAATGTATTGGTGAATGTCACTCCTAATTTATAATATGAAAACAAAGTTTAGTTTTTATACTAAATTCTATAATTCTTTAGTCTTTCAGTCATAAATAACTAAAACGTCATAGTATCGTGTACATGTACATATTATGATATTCGTTTAATAATATATTACGACTGTAGATAAATATTAAGTATTCATACAAATGTCGTTCTAAAGAGATATTATAGTCAAGTATCATTTTAAACAAGTTTTCGATGTATTTACATTTGTGATCAAACACTTGTTGAGAAATATGTTTAAATATATATTTTAAATTAATTTCATAAGTATAGGTGTGTAATATACAGACGTCATATTTTAATTATGTATTATACTATCTTATAGTACCCAATTTTTGTCCTCGCGATGAAATAAATACAATAATATAAATATATTTTAAAAGTAGGTTTATCAATTCGATTTATTTAACTTATCTTATTTACAAAAATATGTGTGCGGCGTGTTAGCAAACATGTCTTTTTTCGTAAAACGCTTCACGTAGGTACATTAACATTTACATTGGCACTAGTTCAGAGCAAATAAATCGTATTATATCAACGTTGACTGCGAAATCTTAACCTCCAAGTCTGTTAAAAATAATTCGATTTGATTTAACGTTATTTTCATCTTTTGATGACTTAAACTACATATGTATGGCATTTTTTTTTTCGCCACCGTCATTTGTATTGCCAAGTTCTTCGAACAACGAGACACATTCGTAAAATCGTATGTCATTTACATCCAAATTCAAACGCTGAATATTTTCAATTTTCATTTTCTTTCTATATAATATATTTGGATAAATTAAAATAGTTATAGTACTTAATTACTTGCAATTATATGACTTGGTGAATTTTTAAATAAACCACATTATTAAGTGTAGAAAAATCAGATAATATACGATAAAATAAATTTAAAAAAAGTCAAAGCTCACTCACACTAATATCGATTTACACACTTACACACATGCACGATCAGCGTAAGAAAGATATGAAATGCGAATTTAATTGCCTATAGATTTTATTTCTTAATAAATGGCCGACACCGACACTCTTAAGTTAAATATTGTAGCCGATATAATAACATTTAATGCATTTTTGAACATTGTAAATTAAAAAAATTAATGTTCAAGTATTTTAATTTGTTTTTAACACAATTTACATTTAAATACATTTTAAAATGTTTAGTAAAGTTTTTATTTTTATATTTTGTATGTGTTGGCTATACTCGAGTTCAACCAAGTTGGAAAATTATTGACAATCACTGATCAACATAATATAAGTGAATTTACCTACATAATCTGTAGGTAAATAAGACCTCAAATAATGTCATATCTGAGAAAATATGAAATCATTGAAAATCATTAAAACTCGCAACTAAATAATATATTATACAAATACCAAAATATATAAATAGTCAAATACAGCCATTGATTACCAATTCGAGAGTGCTGAGTACATAAACACATACTTATTCATGTTCACAGATCAAAATACATTAGCATATAGTATAATAAAAGCTTCACTGCTTTAGGCCGTTCGACTTTATATAACAAAAATGTATAATGTGGGAATTGTGTAAACGTCTTATGTAATATTTTCCGCCGTGTTTATTGGCGCCGTACTACTTAAAACTTTGTTTTACTGCAGTTGAGTAAGCCGGACACATTTTTGTGGTATTTTTTTTATTATTTTAATTTTATTAGATAAACCTAATAAGATATTGATTGAAAACATGAAAATGATTTTCATTGCGAAACTTGGTAATCATATATAAATGCATTATATACTATATATATACATCAATATTACGTATGCGAAAAGAAAATAACGATACTTTTTTAAATAAAAGTGATTTATTTTTAAAATGTTATAATTAAATGATTATCAATGATAATTTATCACCTTCAAGATACCCTCCTCAGTAACTACATATACTGTTGCATTACGTCGCTACCATTCTTGAAATCAGTGTTCCAGATTGCTTTCATTCAGTCCTTTTTAGGTACTTTTTTCGACATGATCACAATTCACAAAAAACGAATACGATTCACTGTTTCACGGCAGAATGCGAAAACAAAATAAGTCAACGATTAACGACACTTCATTGGTAATAACATAATAAATTAAATCAAAAAAACATTGAGTAACCACGGACATTTTCCTAGAATAGTTTTAATCTAATATCTAAAAATAAACACATACGCTTGGTTTCCAATTTTTGCATTTTGTGATTATTTCCGTTTTAGAATTATTATATTATAATAATATCGCCAATATCGACGGACTAATGAATAAAATAATCTATAAATATTTTAAAAAATATATAATTTTACAAGAATATTTTTTTATTTTTTATTTATGCATAATCGACAATTGTAAATATAAATATTGCTATAACAGTGATCTTTTTTAGAATTCACGACATTTATTCTTGATGGACTCTCTAGGGTTACGGTCCCGTTGTCCGTTTTCCGTCATGCCACCCTATGTTGGTATGTCACTGATTGACTGAGTATCCATTAAGAATCCACTCAACAAAAATGATTTCCTTAATGTCAATGAAAACAATGAGCATTGCTTTGAACATCGATTTGGTCACTCGTGCTTTCTTTATTCTTTTGGGAAGTTGGTGTAAATTTAATACTAACACATTCGATTTTTAAATCTTACATTTTTCGGCAGTATGGTCAAACTCACAATCATACCAAAACCAATAACGTTTAAGTAAATTAACCGACTTCACTAATACTTATATACTTCATAGTACTTTTAGATAGGTGTTTCCTAATCATACTTCAATAATCGCTTTAGATAACGTTTATAGTTAAAGTTATATTTAGAAAGTCTCGTTATTTTTGTGTCACACCTCGCATATGGTATTATATTATAATACAGTCAAATTTAAATTTGTTGACGATATTATGTATCACAGCGAAATATGGTTGTTTAAAAATAATAAATTACTGTCATAGAAACGTCAAATATAGTTCGTATGAATTTAAAATGTGAATAACATAAAGTGTCTAAAACATATTATATAAGAAAAGAAATATGCATATATAATATAAAACAATATATAATGTGTGTGCTTGTATATTGTGAATGTATGTATATTGTATAACTTATATATCATAAAACATCGAATTGGAAACCAATATCTCATATTTTAAATAAAATTCGAATAAAATAAACCATCTGAAAAGATTTGTATGCAGAAAATGTAACAACTGAATAATAATGTTAAAAGAGAAGTTCTATGAACAATGTTTTTGTTCCGAGATAATATTTTGCTTTTAAATTAAAATTATGTAAAAACCAGTATGTTTTTCAGATAGTTTTATTTATTTTAATTCTAAAATAACATCATCATGACACGATGAAAAAAGAACAATTATTATTTTATATGTTCAAATATAGTATGGCGAATAATAGCTCCAATATGCAATAATACAATTAAAGTTGTGTACATATTATTTATAATCTTTTTGTAACAAATACATTCGCGAGTTGTTTAGTATATAAATCTTTTTTTTTAAATATCCATATCGGAAACTTATTATGTCAATACGATATACCTACTGTTGTCCATAGAAAATGACAGGAAAACGCTCAAACATATCATTTTACACCTATCGCGGTTGCATCGGTACCTAAAAAGTTAATTTCAAGATTCTTTCAAATGTATAATTAAAATACAGTCACCCAACTATGAAATTATTAAGCGCGTCACGGTTATCATAATAAAAATAAATTATAATATTGCTTTAAGTAACAAAATAAACTTCAGCGAAAATGTTATATAATATGTTGCCATTCAGAAAACAATAATGTTAGAACATTAATACTTTTAATAAAAATAATACTAATCAATGTACGTCCTTCAATTGATCCGAGTATAGATAATATTATACCTGCCATACAAATATTATACAGACCTATAGTATATACCTATACAAAAGGTAGACTTATTATTTCCAGTTTTAAGTGATTAGGTTTCAATCCTCAAAGGGGTTAGAAAAACTGTAATTTGGTCAAATTATTTTTGGAAACGTCACGTTTTAATATGAGGAATAACGCTACAATTCATTTTCGGGGGAAAATGTATGTCACGTAAATTGAAAATTATGTTTACCTTCTTTTGATACATTTTACGAGACAGTGCAAAAATGTCTTTAATTAATGTAATAATTAATTCGACACGATATTACCCGAATAATTCAATATATATAATTATATAACATTTATAACTAACTATTAACAGTATTAACTATGTATGAAATATGTACATTGTATTATTGAGTAAACAATACTTATTAGTTTAATACAGTTTTTAAAATATTTTGATACGTAACTGAAGTAAGCAATAACAATAAGAAGTATATTTCACCGAAGAGTTTTAAATATAAATCAATACAGTTAAACGATCGAAATATTGTTTAATAATATTGATTATTATAATACATTTATTTGCTCAGATTATTATGTAATATACTATTTTCTGTATAGTACATGAATCTTTAGTTAGCATAATATTTCATATGACAATAGCAGTTAATGTTTCTTAACTCTTTTGATTAAAATATATTATTTTAGATTGACCTTATTTGTTACGAAAACGTTAGTTGTTAAGCTTTTAACTGACATAAACCTTTTGTACGGTGAAATCGCATCATTACCGAACGCAGCATTATCTACTAAACATTATAATGACTAAGAAGACGCGGTGTCATTTTAATAAATATATTTTCTTTTACTACGAATTACGAACAGCATTATATCTAAACAATAATAATAATAATAATAATAATCGTACGCGTCAAAAATACCCGACATATTTATGGCTTAAAAATGTAAGTGGTGATTGCTTTACGAAATTATTCCATATTCGACGAAAGCAAAGTTTTTTAATAATACTTTGGAAACTTTTTGAATTGTAGGCCGCTACCGTCGTCGTGTTCGTTCTGACCTGCAGGCGAAACACGTTTAAGTCCGTTTTATATTTAAACAGTGGTAGCGTAGAACCATACAACAAAATGAAAAGGAACAAGTTTTTCGAAGATTTCCTGTATAGTGATCATTGTTGTTGTTTGAATTACCGAAAAAAAAAATATTTTTTTATGGATTATCAAAAATCAATTAAATAAGGTGCAGGTCGTGAGAATAAAATACTGTTGCAACCGCGTATACCTCGAACATGGAATTTTTTTTTAAAATAATTTTATCGAAAGCAACGAAAATATATCTCTGCAACAATCCGTAGCCATTAATGAATGTCTCACCGATTAGCTGATCTATATATACATTATATTATATACCTTTATTTATTTATGCAGAGATGTATCACGCGTCCGTCCTCGGTCGGTCCGTATATTTCACACGCATTCTGGCTCTCGTGACACAATTTATTGGTTCCAACGCAGGAAAGACAATAAGTTTTCGTTTGTTCGCAAATACGATATATATATATGTGTGTGTGTGTGTGTGTGTGTGTGTGGTATATACATTACTTGCTCATCTCTGAGGAATTCTATTGATTTTGTTATTTTTCCTTTTAGAATGACTCTCGTCTGGTCCCCGTGGCCCCCCTTTTACGCCCGTTGTCCATACCATCGCCTATCCCTTTCGTCGTTACAGACGGGAATACCGTAAAATATATGATATCAGCGATATCGTATTGTAATACATAAATTTCGTACGAGTGAATTTCACAGTGCTGGATTGGGGGAGGGCAGAGTTAGTTAAGATTATACGTATAATGTATCATATATTTTAACGTGTGTATTTTATTACCAATGTTCTTAAAACATAAATTATTTAAAAAAAAATAAATTTATAGATTTAAGAACAATTTCAATTCAAATGGAAAAACGCGTGTATTTAAATACTTATTCTAAGTCAACTGTCCGGCTTATGATACAGCTTGTGTACAATAGCAATTCTGTCAATTATTGGTGTTCCGTAATCAAAATTGTACTCTTTCAATAATACGTAATAAAAATATACGTAGATGTGGTAACATTAAAGAATTGATAATTATAATGTTTTTTTTTTTATTATTATTTAATGAAAACAGCATAATATTATAAGGAAAATTTAAATTTAAATTTATATAACTAATCTACAATAATTTTATCAACATATATCAAAACTTCGAAAATTTAAAAATTTTTATAAATTACATTTTATAAGCCAAAGTAAATACAAAAACACGCACACATTTTTGTAAATACATTTATTGCTACATTCAGAACATAAAACTATTAAATAGTTTTTGATTTAATTATGTAACTACTATGAAATATTTTTGTATTTTTAATAAAGTTATATATTTCATTATGTTCATCATTAAATATCAAATTTAAAAGTTGCAAAATAATTATTTGTAAAATTAGTGATACCTATGATCAAGAAAAATAAATACATTTTTTACGACTATAATTTAGGTAACCTAATATGGTTTTCTCATAATACCAACTTTAAACTCTTAGTGTTAAACTTAAGCATTTTATAATTGTCCTATTTATTTAGGTATGATTAAACGTTCTTAACGCTGTTTTGTTTCGACTAGAACTTACTTAAGTTAATGTTTTTCATAACTGTCCACTTTTGCTAATTGACGAAATTATGTAATTAATTTTATAGCACAAAAATGGGTAGACGCTGTAAAATTATCTATGCGTATTCTTATAATACCAGTCCTCTGTTTCATTTCGTTATTTATATTTTACCCCGCTTGTTTTTTTTTTTTAAATCAAGAGGAACTTTGTGTTGAGCTCTGTATATATACAAAACGATCTGTTGATTTTCTCGCAGTCATTTTCAAGTCTAATATTTCCAAAACAATAATAATATTATGTTGTTGGAGTTGTTTAAAACAAAAAAAATTAGACAACTATAATTATATATTATTACCTATGTATTTTATAGATAACAATACGTTAATACGATAGATTTTCAAATATGTTATCGGCATTGTTTTAATCATTTTCTCTAACAACGTTCCTACAAGTATAATTTATTATAATATCTATAATATTTTAATATAAAAACCAACTGTGATATCCATTAATAACATTTAAACACTATTTGCTGCACTAAAAAAATGCATGGTAAAAATATATTTTCTTCATTTTATTTAGATATTTCAAAATCGTTGAGCTTTATAGTCAATTATTTATTTAAATAAATGTATAAATTATTTCTAAACGATTTAACAATGAATTTAATTCGATTAAAATAAAATATGATAATTATTAATCTGTATATAAGGCCAAATTATAGAATATTCACATTAAATTTTTTATTGTTGAATTATCGGACCGTATTAGGTTAAAGATTTAATCGTCTTTATACAATGTCAAGTAAATTTCATAAATTTAATGTTCTCCAAACAAATTTGATAAAAATATTTGTTTTATAAATTAATTTATCTTTATTTTAAAGTTTTGTAAGTCGTAGCTATATGTGGTTTTTTTCTTTTTACGCCATGTAATATCCTATATGAATATTTATGTTTTCATCATGCAAAAATCAAAATCATATTATTATACATTGATAGTCTTTAATACTGACACTGTCCATTACCGAGCAAATGTACAGCTAACAAACAAACACAAAATTAATTTTATATTTCTGGAGTGCGACGCAAAATAAAGAATTGTGGTATAGAAATCGCTGTTTAGTAACACATTACCTCGTCTTTCATGCTATATAGTCTAGTGTGCGTTTACCCACTTCGGTTTCGCGTTTATTTCGGAAGTGGTATTTTCCGTGGCCTTTTTGGAAACTCTTTTTTTGCCCGAACCGAAGTTTCTTATCACGACATAGTAATAAAATACATTTCTTCTATTGTTTGGACCACACTTTTGTCACAATAGTGACTAGCGATCATGTTGCGAATTGAAGCTTGCAAGGCTACAAGTAAATCTGTAAAGAAATTTAGTTTTAGACTCACATTTATCACGCTACAGTAAACCGTATAAACTCTAATTCTCGATTTTTAGTGATTTTAAAAACGATTATTAGTAAACGATCCATTATAATAGCAGGTGCACTAAAATAATTTATTACTTATAATTATTATACTATGAGTTCCAATGGATATTGTAGCATAATATTAATTTTATCACTGCATTTAGCTTTTAATTGAAGATTAGAGTAGCACGAGTCTTTTATTTTATTCTATTTCTCTTGTGAATCTTTGTGGTACTAATTATAATGCTGTCAGTGACAGTCTGTCATATTTGTTTCTATTGCGGACGATTGGAATAGGGATTCATGCTTAAAACAGTATCAATATCCATAATAAATTAAATTCCCTTTTACCCCGAAGTACTAGAATACTAGTAGAATAGTCAAAACAATAAATAAATATTCTAAAAAATATCCTAGAAAAATAGATAGGTATAGGCAAAGTACTCGATAAACGAATCAGTTCATAAATGCTATCTATATAATATGTATGACTGTTGTGAATCAATTTATTTGTTGTTTATAAAGTATAATAACCAGTACTATGCTATGATTTTCCGATTGAATCTCGACTGCAGACAAGAACAATATATAAACGATGGTAGTATCAAAAATGTATAGCTACTTCGGGGTGCACGGTCCGTGAGCTTTGGCACAAAGTATTTCAAGTTAAAGACACCCATTCTCTGTGTTTGGTAGTTATCAATTTAGTAAAATATATCTCATCGATCGTGACAGATATTCAAACCAACTCTCCATTTCATAAATTATTATAAAATACGGTATGTATACTTCCGTGTTAATACGCTTAAATGTTATAATATCATTAGTGTTATTATACTTCCGTCTATAGTCAAACGCTGTTTTGCTTTGATTTTGATTGCTCACTGTTACTCGTCTCCTTCCGGTTTTATTGGATTATCGTATTTAAGTATGAAAGCTACATTTAATGATAATAAATGCACATTATTAAATATTAACAACGGTGTTTATTGTTTAAGTATATTTATATCATGATACGGAACACCCAAAACTAAAAACTGTAAAACAAAATCTAGAATTATATAAGTATATACCTAATAACGTTAAAACTTCATACCAATTTACCTGATACGATAAGTAACAATATCTGTATTATTTTCCGTCCATCAAATCGTGTTTACAATTTTCCCGAAAAATTCTATGTGATTTAATGGCTTTATTTTGGTATTCATGTTTTATAAACAAGACACTATCCACATATGACTATATATGACGAGAGCCACAAGTTGGCCACCACTGCTATAATATAATATTACATAGGTTTAAATCGTTATTCTAAAAATTATATATCATTTATTACACACCTCTTACTCAGTTTTCATAATTTATCAGCATTAAAATAATTAAACTATATATGCACTACTCCAATAAAATATATAATAATAATCTTCCCGAATAATTTGTTAGTACCTATTAGTATATAAATTATAAATTATACAGTACAATTTTATTTTAAGTTTTACTCAGCTCGTTTAATGTTAAAAAGAAAATCAGAAAGCATAAATTCGATTAACATAAAATACACAATTTCGGTATTCAGTCACGAAATGGAATAAATTAACCCCATGTTCACTGAAACAAAAATGCCTAATCCATTTTAGTGGAAGAATATCATGTCTGCATTTTGAAATAAACAAGTATATATTGTTATCTATATTTTTACCGTATTTTCGGGTCACATACGTCACAATTTCACAGACAGTAATTATTATTGCCAAAGGGTATTCAAACAAAACGACATTTTACCAAAATTGCTGAAAAAAAAAATACATAATATATGTGTGTGTCAAGTGTAAATATGTTAAATAGATAGGCGTCAGAATCAGTACCAGGGGGAGAAGTCGAAGGGGTGACTCGTACACCATTGACTGCGTTTCTGCTGATAAAGTATGCTTAAAAGTTAAAACTAATATTAAATATATATTATTATAAACCATGTTAAATCTTTTTTTTTTGGTATGGCCATCAAAGGTATACAAAGTATATATGTTTCCATGTAAAATATGCTTATCTTTTCCACTGATGGGTTCATATGTATTATTATAATTTATTCATTTAATGATAACACATGAAATGTACATAATATGAAGTCTTTTTGCTGGAAAAATGTATAAATATATTTGAGTGCAAATACATCACGTAGCGTTTAATTTTTCCTTAGAAACTAGTGAACATATAAATAAATATATATTTTTAATATTTCGGCAGTTTTAATTACAAACTGTTACATAATTTTTCATTTTTCAAAATACAATATTTTGTCAAAAAAAAATGTACTAAAATCTAAATACAATAAACATATTTAAATTAATATTACAATAATATTTTTAAATTTAAACTTAATGATTTGACCCTACTTTTTTTTAGTGTGAGGGGAGGGGAGTTATAACCCTTAAAATTGGTTAATTACATTAAACATTTGACATTTTTGCAGTTTTTTAAATTTATTTTTGGTTTATATTCATAATGTTCTATTTCTAATATAAAATTGCTTATACTATATTGGCAAGTACTAATTCAACTTACTTTAGAATAACTTTTTTAAAGAAAAAATGTTGTGTTTACATATTAAAGAATTACCTTAAAAATAATTAGATATACCGTCTCCGCTCAGAAAATTTATTTTTATTCAATTATTTATTATTGGATTCAAATTTAATACACCCATTAAAATTACGAGATGCACTCAAAAGCTATACAGCCGAGTGACTTCCTCGGTTTTCTCTCGTGTCATTAATATATTTATATATATATAGGTACACATACATTAAATAAAAATAAAAATTTAATCTGACACCGCAGAATAGTATTATTGAAATTCGATTCGATTTTCTCGGCCGAACAATTCGCCTCGCATAAGACTCCCAATGAATAAGTTTAATATACGTGAGCTGTTCGCAAATAATATTTGAACCGTTGCGACGGTAAGCCTTATTGCTTTGGTCGGAGTGCATTGTTTGAGCGGTAAAACGATTATCCCGATAAGTACCCCCTCCCCTCTCCCACCAACCACCGACACTTTTCTTATACAGCTCGGACAAATTGAGATTGGTGCGCTCCCTCCTCATATATACCTCCCAACCACTCTCCCCGCCAAGACTCCTGTCTGCCAGTGGCCTTGTAGCCACCGCAGCAACTATATATATATATACCTGTATGATATATAAATATATACTCATTCAAACTATAATCCCAGAATTTGACTGAAACAAATCATGGCTCCGAACACCCTTGTCACCGAGAGTAAACCATTTTGATTGATGACCCAAAGGTCGTAACCGATAGTTTTCCAGAGCCAAAAAAAAAAATAATAATAACGATAAAAGAAAATACAACTATTCCGATTTTGAACCAAAAATCTGAGTTTCAATCTCAGTAGTAGTATTCTATAAAACAAAATTGTTAATTATTAATTTAATATGTACTATTTGTATTATTCCCATAAAATATTATTTATTTTATTATTTTTACTATGATAAAATAAAGCGTAAATATCGAGATTATAAAAAAATTAAGATTTATAATATCAAAAGTAAGTACCTATATTACTAAGAAGTATACAACACAAATACTCGAAATATCTACCGATTATATGCATACGCGTATAAGACGTATATTATAATGATATATCTTTAATCCACCATATACTATATTATACAAGACAATATTTTATTTTATTGACCTACCTCTTTTATAAGATTATGAATAAAAATAATTTTTCATATATTTAATAATGATATTTATTCCTAAATCTTAATTAATATTTTTTTTATGTAATTAAAATAATTTTGTATTTATATAATTAAATTAAGATTTTTTTTAATAAGTACGAGTTACATTTTGCGTTAAAATATATGTTATATACTATTTAAAAAATTATAAAGTTGTAGTAACTGGTTAAAACACTTAAAACCGTATTTAACAGAAACATTAACTTTTTTTTAGTACCGGATCAAGATTTTATATTTTTAAGAATCGAAATCGTTAAATTTGTAGTGGTTCCAGGCCCTATTTTCTACATTTATATTTAAAAACATACTCGTAAAATATATTATATGAGATAACGTTTTTAACATTTATTTTTCTCTCAGTGACCTACTGTGTGGTATAATAAATGTTCGAAAAAAAGTGTGAAATAATCACATTATATTAATATAAAATAATTTTCAAAAGCATAAATTATAAATAAATGTGTGTAGAAAATGTGAAGTATACCTATTATACTTACAATTAAAACTATTTATTATAACCTTGTAAGATTATTCTATTAAAATATTTGTATTTTTCTAAAACACAATGCACAGACACACACACATTCACACATATGGTGGATTTTTAACATCATAATATGAGTCATTACTTATGTCTTAGAAATTTACGAGTACACTATAATATAAACATATATATTATTATTTGGACATATTTTTTAGATCATTTACTATCGTAATTGGTACCAAATCACTTTTTTTCTACGGATTTTGCCCAACATAACTAATTCTGTCTTAATAATTAAAACGTACAAACATTACTACATAATGTGTGTTCTACCGATATAATCCACCGGGAGATAATATTCTAGATCGGCGTGTCACGGCACGGGCACGGTGATGTTTGCAATGTAAAGAGCACGTTCTGGGTCGAAAACGTACCCACCACGCTTGACCCCCTATACGCTGTGTAGTGTTTCTCAACTAGTGTGCCGCGAATAAGTTCAAATGACGTGTCACGGAGTGTATATTATTAAATGACACAAAATATACAAACACTTTTGACACGATCTACAAAAACCGATAGACATCTGATATAATTTCGATGACGATGACAAATAAGCTTTCTGTTATCGATATATTATTATATTTTACATATTTCATATATTAGGTACCAATTGAAATTAAACACGACCCGTTTAATTTTTATTTTTTTATCGGGTGTCGCAAAATATGAAATACTTTAATAGCTTGTCGCCATAAAACAAAAGTTGAGTCACTCTGCTCTACTACAGTATTATAATATTACGTATATAATTATTATAATATATACGATACACATTAGTATATTATTAGAGAGAGGTCCGCGACCAGCAATTGTATGGAGCTTACTAATCGCTCCAGCGCGAGTTACTGTTATATACTTTTGAATACCTACCGTCGGGGCAACTAGGGAGTTGCTCGTAGATTAATTTTAGCATTTAAAACAGTTAGAATTAGACCGGTCCCAACATTTAAAAACGGTCTTTTTTCCACTATTATTATTACGCCGATCATGATATTAAAATGTATTCTACACGACCGACAATATTGATTAAATTTATAGAATGTTAAATTTTGTACGACAATAATACAATTAGGATTACAATGTTTACGTTTACACGTGGACAGAAACTCAATTTTTGTTATTTTAAATTTTCAACTCGTAAAACGAATGTGCTGGGTTCACAATGACGCGTGTAAGGTTTTTTTTTGTGTCTGCCATTATAGTCATTACCTTTTGGTATAGAAAAAATGCTTCAATAAGGATCATTTATGGTATAAACTTTTTTAGTTTGTAAAAATACCTTTTACTTTACAAAATAATCAGTATTAAAATAAAACTTACGAAAAATGGGAATATTAAAGATACACCGGTTTTTGACATAATTAATTTTTTTTCGTTATAATTCAAAAACGAATGACAGTAAATACTTAAACGTTCACAAAATATTAATACTATAATTTTATAGACGTGTTAATATAATTTTCAAAATATTTTGGTTCTTCATGAACTATTTATAAACATTTGAATTTTCCTAGTTTTTAATTTTTTATTCAATAATATAAACAAATTTTCTATGTCAAAGGCTTTGAAAATTGTATACATGGTTCCTTATATTTTGTTCTTACATCTAATCTATTAGAACTTGATTAAATTGGCTGATATTTTAATCCATAATAGTAATTTTGTTGACAAGTTAGCTATAACTTACCCCATTTAATTGATATGATATTATGTTCATATTATAATATAATATAAAGTTTATATATATTATATTTTTCCGTAACCTTTTTACTTTATTTTTGTATCGTTAATACAAATGATTAATTCAAAATATTTATTATTAATGCAATTATTATTTTTATTTCTACTTCTATTAAAATTTTATGAATTTATGTCAATGTGTATACGTTACTTTTTAAATACTAATACAAAGTGACTTACAAATGTTTCCACGTAATTACAACAGTAAATAAAAAACGTTTTCATGTGAAAAAGTACTACTCAGTGTCTCAGTCTAAATTTATAGTTAAGAAACTTAATTTTTACCCACATGATACAGAGACAATACATTTTGGTGTGCCGTAACGTTTAAATATATATGAAAAGTTTGAATACTATTAAAATAAACAGATTTCAATATAATCGTAATTTTCATTGTATTAATTTTTAATTAAGACAATTATGATACAGAAAACATTGGTTCCTTTTTTTTAGTTATCGAGTAGTTCTTTTGCGTGAAACGATTTTGCTATTTATTAGTTTATTACCGAGTTACTTAATTTTGTAATTACGTCGTCTAGCAATAGTACTGTCATACTGTCATAGAACTGATTTTAAGTTTCGTCGGATTATAATATTTTTAATTAAAATTTTCTCAATATTAATTTAAAATTGCGCCTATAAATCCCTTTAAAAATCAGCTGTGTTGTAATGTAGTGTATAATGTATAATATAAGTAATGATAATAATTTTGTTCAAAAAAAAAAAATTGTTATATTTTTAATTATCTACCAATTGTGTAAATTATTTTAATCAATTATTACATTGCTTACTCTTTTATAAATCTCACTTGAAATGAATGATGAATAATAAATAATTTAATTAAAATATGCGTACACAAGTTCAACTGATACCTATACAACAATAATTATTTTTATAAAAATGAAGATCGCGGGTGTAGGTGCTTGTAGAGCTGGAGAACTGTTTGTAATATTTGAAAAATATGTTAATTATCCGTGTTTGGAGGCCTTTATTGCATTAAAAAAGAATTAACTACATGTATATATTGTAATACTGTAAATATATAGTAGATGTTATACAAACATTATTTAACGTTATAATTTACGTTACCTACCTATTAACTTTAATGATTATAAATAATGCACTTTGTAATTTGCTTATGCAGTAAATAATAAATACACACTTAAAATGTGCACGCATAACATGAGGGTGAATGTCTATGTACGTATGTGTTTATACAGATTATAACATTGTACGCATTTCGTTTGGAGAGAGCCTATTTAACATTTAACTTAAGTATCCAATCATTAATGAATATGAATGTATAATCGCTGAATTGCAACGTTTTCGTGTCTTCCATCCTCATTTGAAATTAACCGGAAAGGATTATTCGTTTTAGACCGACGATGAGATAACTTGCTGTAGTTAACCCTCAACTTGGTAATAAGAGTGGCGTGAAAATGTTTTTCGTTCTTTACCTAAGTTATTATTGCAGAAGTTAAATATCCAGCAAAGAAGCGTTGTAAAAATCTCTCATTATTTTAACTTATATCCTAGGACACCGAGAAAGAGTTATTTTTAAGTTTATCGTATAACATAGGATTTTACTTACTGTACTCAATTATTATTATTCAAACTAGTATAGTATAAACAACTTTAAAAATGTGATAACATTAAAATCAAAATTAACATTAAAGTTTATTAATATAATAGTTTTTGTAAAACTTCGTTTTATATATTATTCATATGCCATTTGTATTTGTTCTTATACAAAATTTATTATTATTTACTAAACTAAACAAATAAAATTGTCAGTAATAATAATAAAAATACTATTATATAATAAATAATACAAGCGTTACATATTTACATATTATACGAACGGCGAGATCACGCTGTTCTTAGCAATAATTCTCGGTGAATGTGTGTACAAAAAATATTATTATCGATCGAATAATTTTAACCAATGGATGACGACGATGTCGGTTTTATTCTATCACATAATTCGTGCAAAAAATATGACAAATAAATTATTATATTTTTTCAATATATTTAATATTACAATTTTCCTCGAGGTGACGAAAACCATAACGCTGATTATTGTTGACACTATCGCAGACTTCCCGCTTGTGCCCGTGGGTATAAACATTTCACCACCAAAATATGGAAACAATTTATTTTTATTACGTCGAAAATGAAAACACTTGAAAAACGTATTAAGGATTATTTATATTATGACTAGCTGTTAACGAGTACTTCGTTGCCCGTAAAAAATGCATTCGTGTCTATTGCTAACGTTTAGCGTGACGCGAGTGGAAACTTCAAAAGTTCAAAGCACCACAATGAAAGCACAAATTAGTCATTGGACCAATGACGACCACGAAATCGTGATGCGTTTGGTAACCATATTATTTTTGTATCATAATTGATCTACAGTTCTTCGGATGTTTTGTTACAGTGTTTGAAGTAGAAGCCTTGATCTGGTCAGTTTCCTAGGTTACATCTAGTTCTTATGATATTTCGTAAGATATAATGGCTGACATCAGTAGCTGCACATTTCTTGAATGATCTTCCGAGGTTTAATTTTTTTCGTGGCAATTCAAATAATTTTCAGTACTTAGTAGTTTTTTTTTTGCAAGTAAAGCATCTAAAGATACTTTATTATTAATTTATGCGACACAAATTTCATCTATATTTCTGACACATATTCACTTAAATACTAATTTCTAATCTAGTAATATTATTTTATTAAATTTTATAATAACTCTATATTATTATTATTGCTTTTGTAGTAAACTACACTTTTTTTTTATTGTCTTAAGTATTACTTAGACCCATTATTTTAATGCTTGTATTAAAATGTAATGTACCTAACTCATCAGAGCTTACAGTCAATATTTTTGTGATGCTTATAGTTTAAATTTGAAGAACTGATCATGCTTGCGTTTATGTCGTTTATAAAAAATCATGTTAATAACTTATAAAATGTATTTTAATTTAACATTTGATGTCTTAAAACTTTCCGTCTGTAACATAATTCGTTTTATTTTTATTAATTATTTAATTTAATAATTAATATAAGTCGTCTTTATATTATTTACATGTCAAAAAAATATAATAATTATCATAAAAAAATATTTCAATCGTTTTAGATTACGTTTAAAATCTACTGCAGCCTGAATATTAATTATTATCATTATTCATTATTATTAGGACCAGCATTTCTTACAACACATAGATTAAACATAATACTATTAACTGTTTGTTTTTATTGTCTTCAAAACTTACATATTTCCTTTTGAATTTTTGTTTACTCAAACTTGTTAACAAACCCCGTACCTTATCGCCACCCGAAATTCAAACCTTTTGTTCGAAACTTGTACCTCTATATCTCTCTCAACGGGGAGGTTTGTATGTTATAAATATAATGTATATATATATATATAATATATAAGCCATCCCGTGTACCCTTTCTAATCCTCCGGCTAGCGCAGATGCATATTATCTATACTTGACGTGTTCTGGGTTTCAATAAGGAATGAAAATATGAAATCATTCGAGTACAAGACAATCATTTGAAATTGCATTTGTTAAACTGTATACAATATAAAATAAATAATAATAATAGGTCGATACGATAACAAATACTTTTTCCCGTACACATAAAAACGCATTCTGCTCGGTAATCTTACTGAATATATATTTTACAGATATATAATACATAATAAATTTATACGTATAAGAATACAGTATTGTGCGTAAACTGTAAACACGAGCAAACGAAATCACAAATAATTCAAACGATAAATAATAACAACTGTCACCGTATGGCGTAAATAGCTAATATATGGTGCAGTAATGTGAACGTGTGTCGAAACATGCATTTTGTATTGTACACACGTCCATGTTACCTCGTACCTCCTATATTATATAAAGGTAGGTAGTACTTGTGACATTCAATAATATTATATTATTAAAATATAATATTATAAGACGCTTTAGACTGTTGCTGTACATTTGTATTTTTGAAATAGATATAAATCGTAGGCGATACGTCTAGTTCGCGGGAGGGTAATGATTTACAAAATATAAACTAATTAATAAACATAAGATCGAAATAAATTTATTAATTCGTTAATTTTCTTTATATAATAGATAAGTATATAATCAACTAACTATTTATTGTTTCAATGATTCTGTTATAAGAGAACGATCCATCAACATTTTTTAAATGGCTTAATATATTATATTACTATATATAAATATAACATATAGGTAATATGTTAATGAAACATTTTTGACCCATTTTAAGACAGTCTATATAAATTTAGTTTTTTCTCGGTTTCTGAAAATATGGACTTAAATAGCGTACACATTTTCAAAAATATAATTTTAAATAAACACATAATTTATAATTATAAAAATTAGGTAAGTTTGTTTAAAAACCGCATCACATAACATGTAGATATAAACAATAAATTAAACGAAAACATTGCATTATAAAAATGATAAGCAAGGTAGGTATCGTTCTGCTGTACATTAGGTGTTAATGAGTGGATCACTATTAATTATATGGGTGTGCTAAATTAGAATTCAATGATATATTATTGAATACGAAAAATGATTCTGAGCGGAGGCAATCTGTTAACCTGTATAAATAAATATATTTTACGATTATACGTTGTTTGATATAGTTACTCGAATCATTGATCTTACTATAAGTAGGGAAGATGATTTAATTTTTCAAAAACATTGCATTTATTATGTTATTAGTATTTAGTTATTATAATAGTATATATGTTATACCATATTATTTATTATTATTATTCACTTTTAAGTAAATGCCACCCTACCGTAAAACAGTGTGAATAGGTTTCTCAAAGAAAATTAAAAAAAACAAACAGCTTTTTTTGAAAATGTGTAAGAAACGTTCTGCTATTATCTCGGTAAGAGTATTGGGACGAAGTGGTTGCATTGTTGAAATTATTTACGTCTGTGACACTAATTATTATTGTCCTTAACTAGGTAAAAAGATGCTTTTGTCTTTCGAAGAATAAAACAGTCACATTCTGTGATTATTTTATCACATTTGTGAGAAACAGAAGATAATTTCTCAGTTCATGCGCACTGGATTATAATTTAAACCTAATGAATTCTTTTCATCCAGCAGTTAGAATTACATTTTTCGATGAATTTGTGAGAAACAAAGAAGGGTATATGATATAAAATCGAAATTCAGTTAAAAGAAAAATGTATTTACATATTATATAGAAAATAACTAGACACGAAACAAACAAAGGGTATATTTATTTTTTTACTTCATAATTTATTATATTGTTATAATATAATATCTGACATCGTCCACAAAAAAAAAAATATAAAATATGGCACTCATATGGGTATAATTCAGTTCACGAGAAATTCGGTGTAGGTACTTCACTTTGTAGACAAAAGATGAGACAGAGAAAGGCGATTTGCTTGACGAATGAATAAGTAATGGTTAAAGTCCCAAGAAAAACCTAATCAAATAATAATAAGCAACTGTTTTTGCTTTAATGCCAACCAACAATATACAAAATAATTCAACTTTTTGTATTTTAAGGATTAAATGCATATACGAGATTGTAACCTACACTATTATAGGGGTGGAATTCCAGGATAAATAGAAGCCTATGATACGCTTACCGAGTCCCAACGAATCTATTTGTATAGGACAACTTTTTTAGAAAAACAAAACTCAATTTTACATTTATATTGTTAGATATAGATAGATGGATTGTCTATAATTAGATAATGTTTATATATACAGGGTAATTATTTTATCATTGAACTCTCATTAGGTATTACAAAATTTGTAAACGTATTTTTTCAGTCGAAATAAAATAAAATGTTATTGGTATAATTATTTGAAATTATTATTTTGTTGATTGACAAAAATACATTTTTTAATTCATATTCTAAAGAATAATTTTTGGAGTATTTCGATACATAAAAATCTAAATTATGAGTATTTTATGGTTATAACTTATAAGTATTTAAGTTTAGTTCAGCGGAGTGAAGTGGTACAAAATATCCCGCAAAATTTTGATCTACTACTCGGCTCACCTAAACTTTAATTATTTATAACTTAAATAATACTCGTTCTAATTTCGATTTTCATGTATCGAATTACTCCGAAAAAATATTCTGCTTTGGTTATAACGATAATACAAAACCGGGTTGACCAAGGTATCTATATTCCATAATCCGATAACCAATAAAAGTGTTTATATCATTTGTTTTGATACGGATCTATAACATTACCTATCCTTTCGAGTTGCTTTCAATTGACAATTATGGCTAGGAAAACATAACAACTCTTAAATTATCATCTTTTCGAGTAACATATACATGTATTTATATTTTAAATTTAAGAGCATTAAATTATGACAAGTAGGTAAAAATTGTATGTATTACGTAGTTTATTTAATATAATATTATACGTATAGTCCACCATATTGAAAGTATTTGATTAACTGAAAACTATAAAAAAAAAAAAAACAATACAAATCAATCGAAAAAATAAATGTAAAATGCAATGGTCGCCAAAGAAAAAGTTTTTAATGAAATATATAATAATAATGTTGAAATAAAACTTACTGATGGCAGTTCGGGTATTGCGTACAACTGTAAATTATTATATTGTACGGTGCGTACCTACGCATATATATATATATATATATATTATTACTTGAAGCAGTCCCTACTGCAGTTTTATGGTTGAATAACTGCGGCTTTGATTGAAGTTTGAAACGGCAACACTCCCTAGTAGAAATAATTATGACACTTTTTTTTTTTTTTTGTCACGCGCGCGTATGTGACGAAATGAGTGTTTTTCTTTGTACGTTTACTTCGCTGTTGAAATATTACGTTTGTTATTCACTGAGCACTAGCTGTTAGAAAAACCCCACGCGCATTATTGTGCAGCTGAACCCGAACTCGAACTCCAGATTATTGTTGATTTTTTATTTTATTTTATCAAATCCTATGCATGCAAGGCGTACACGACTGATTTATATACTCGTACAATCCGAGTAAACGAGCAAAAATACCTATAGCATAATCTGTAAGTAACAAAATGAACGGGGAGACACCTCCTGGGAATTTTATAAAAACAAAGCTTCTGAGTCATTGGCCCGTATTTCATCCGTTATCCGTTGTTAATAAATAAAATGCAATTACAATGGTTTTTTTTTTTTTTTTTTAATCACGTTGAAAAAAAAAACGGTATTACGATTTCAATTTTTTACATATTTACTTATATATTTCGATTTTATTATTTCTAGCGCTTTTACACACATCCATTCTATGCGATATTCTAATATAGTTTACGGATAAGAGTATAATTAAATGTTTAAACCGTTATTTATTTGTTGGATTTTTCATAGCAGTCATTCTCATTAGTTTTGGGCAATGATAAGCACTTAAAACTATACTTTATGAGTTTTGTATAATATGTTTAAGTCCTACTTTTAATTAATAATTGGCTGGAGTTTGTGAATCCTCTAAAATCATGGTTAACGATGCGAAAACATCGCACGGAGAATATTTCAGATCTATTTTTCATCTTGTTGAAATGTCTATAAAATGTGTCACCGTATAATCAAATTACTCGCCATTAAGATGTTTACTATTAGCAATGCAGTAGAAACAATTGTGAAAATATACATTTTTTGTTTACGTGAACCGTTTTTGAAAAATTGATGTGTACCATCATGCTTTATAAATTTAACGGCATTAAATATTCATAAATATTGAATCGTCACAAATTTACTAATTTTTAATGAGCAAAATGAATTATTTATTCAACTGATATTTATTTATTTAAGCGGGCTAAAGCCCAATACAGTATTTTACAATAATTCTTTTTTTATTATTCTATGAATGTTTACATATAATGTTAAAATAATTATAAAAGTATAGCAGTGAAATATGTGAAATTGCGTAAACTAATTAAAATCCATAAGTTTGTGGTTGTATCTAATCATTAAGCTTAGGAAAGATATCATTCGGGATAAAATCCATCCAGAGTACCAAATAAATGCGTTCGAAAATTAAGCAATATAAATATAAATATAACTATAATAACACGCATTTAAATGTTTGACAAAGGTCAAGAAATAACATAACTATTTTCAAAAACAAAAAAATATAAAAATGAGCATTCGTATAAGTGTATGTATAGTTCATAAATTATAAACGTTTATTAACCATAAAACTTTTTTGGGCATTTGTGGTTTTGAAAATTTAGTATTAAATAATTAATAATTGCCCAACCGTAAAATTGTCAAAATACTAAAATCCATTGTGAGTTGTGGAAAGTTTTTATGAACATTAAACTATTTCGGGACTTAATAGTAATTTTATATTCATCATGCACAAAAAGTAGTATTCCCCAAACAAATGAATTATTATTAAATTTAACAATAAAATTTTAAATTTCTGCGAAATCTAATATTATGTATAGCAGGAATATTTTTTTTTAGTATGGATTTTAACGATTATGTAGATGTCAACATTTCTAATTTTAAGAAATTGATTCACTTATAGAATATTGATTAGTTACAGTTATTAAAAACTAAAATGTTTATATAATCATAACGTATAAATATAAACGCGAAAAAATTGATTCAAACATACAACTGTAATTTAGAGCTTTAACCCCGCACATCATCTATACAAATTCACTCAAATTTTTTGATTTAATATGTATGTACATTATAAAACATTTTTATTTTATTTTTCCTAAATAATTAAAAAAATATATTATTTGTATAGTGTATACATACTTTATATAACATACACTAACTGAAGAATAATTTGTAATTTTAATTAAAATATTCGGAGACAATTAATGATAAAAATAAAACATATAATATTATACTTGCATTATCTGTTAAAAAAAAGTTACATTCATGCATTTGACAGTTAACTAATACATTTAAAAAGGAGAGTCACTCTAATAATAAAAATGAAGACATTTAAAATAATAATAATAATAATTTGATTGTATTATAAAAAAATATACTATAGTTCTATTTTTTTTTAAGGTCTCACTATTTTTGTAACAAATTTCGAGCTTACAAAATAGATAGTACGTTTTATGATGTAGAAAATAAATCTACTTGTATCCGGCATATAAGGTTTAAGTGAAATAACATAAATCACGAGATTATTATGAGGTAATCTCGTACAATGCTTAATTTATTGAAACTTTAATTCATTAAGCTTTATTATTTTTATTTCTAATTTTAAAATAAATAAATATAGTTATAAATAATGTATTTTACTAAATTAATTAGAACGCTATACATTTATTATATAAAAACCACATAGTAGGAGAAGCCTTTTTATCGATATAATTTATTTTTTATTATCAAACAATTTCAAGTTTCCAGTCATCCTTAAACAAATAGTTTTATTATTATATACTTCTACATTACCAGGAAAATAAGAATGTTTAAAATAGTTTGTAAAAGTATTTTATTACAGATAATATATATATATATATGTTATGGCATGTGATTAATATTTCAAATATTTTTTTGGCTTGCGTGTCAAAATATATTTATCAAATAATTTTGATACTTGGTACTTTGTAGATTAAGGGGTGTAATTCTGCAATGACCGACTAAAAAGCGATTGTGTAGTGAACAGAATATTTGATTAGATCGTTAAAAATTGTAGTTCAGGTAAAATATTACCGCAAAAAGCTCTAGAGAACCTTGCAATTACACCAATAATCAGAATAGTAAATGTTGCGTTATCGGTATAAAAAACTATATGAAGGTTAGGTATAGATACTATTATGAATAATCAATTTCAAATCGGACGTTTATGAATAACTAGATAAGTACCACAAGTCCCATTATAGAGGTGAGCAGATTCCTGTTATTTAACTTTGCACCCTAAACTTCGAGGTGGGTAACACAAATTACATTTAAACCGATTCCGTATACCATCTATACTCTCTCTATCTCTATATATATTCTAGCAATAATCTTTGATTTCATCATCTATCTATTGCGGACCGATAAATACCTGCGTTCGGAGATTACACATGCGTGTGCGGTGTGCAAATTAATCGAATCAAACTCACAACAACTTGTGAGGGTTAAACAGCAATAAAACATGTAGTCCCCCGAAACGGGCTTTTGGTATTCCAGTATACAGACCTACATTATTAGCATTTACTTTAGGCATTAAGTGAAAATTATTCCACCGAATTAACCACGGTAGCATTACTAATTACCAGTCACCAGACATGCAGCACTAAAACAAAGAATTTTTCAAAAATGTTAACATACTATAATACTGCGAATGTCCAATTTAAACACCACGTTTTTGTCTTTAACCAAACGAAAACAAACCATTGAATCTACATTTAATAGAAAGAACAAAAACACGTTTTCCCATATCATGTAGTAAAGCATTTTAAAAATATAATTTATACTGTACGCGAGTAATAAATTAATATCTGGTACATTGTAACATCGGTTATTGACATTTATATTATATTCAATATATAGCGTACTTGAAATGCCCACCTTGCGTAGTTGTGTTAACAACAGCATAAACTATTGTTATACAAATATTTCACTGTTAATAGTACTCAATGTACAATCACAAATACACAAAACACGAGATCATGATACACACGAGTGGTGTACTATGATTTTATTTATATTATATTTTATTTATTTTATTATTAATTTATATGATAAAATATTTGTACATTTTCTTACTCTAACCTAACCGAGTTTACTATGTATTCGAACATATTTTTGATCGAGATAAATGTATAAATACAAAATAAACAAAATTCCTAAATAATTATAAGATCAATTTATCTACATTGTTTTCTAGTCTAGCGAAAAAAATTGATATCGAATTATCCACCGAAATATAAACTATTAAAACGTTACGTATAAACGTGAAAATATTATTTTTAAGTAAATATTTCACACGATATACAATAAAATTATATAGTTTATGTAATATATGTCTATTATATGGGATATGGATGTGCATAATGAGATCGGATAAGTTAGGCACAATAATTCCGATGGAATTCAAATCATTAATGTGGTAACTGGTAATTGCAAGTAATTAAAACAATACTCTGGAAAGCCGTATTTTAATTGTGTATTGCGCACGGTCATATAATAATAATGCTCTGGCGTGGTGAGACTCAGACTAGACAAATTAAATTCGACATTTGTCAAATAACATCTCATTCAATTTCGACGCTTATTCAATAATAAATTGACGACGACGACGAAAATTTGACTTATATTGCTTTGTGGGACCCTTGGGATTGAGATTTTAATTTAGAAATAATTTTGAATTCATCGTTAGAGATTAGTCCTTATCATTTTTCATTCTATTACAACACATTAAAAATATATTTTTAATTAATTCATATTTCAGAAAAATGACTAACCGATTTCTATAACACAAGTTAAGAAAATAAATATAATAACAAAATAATTAAAAAGCTATGACTCAGAAAATATCCGTATCGTGTATAAATTTAATTATTCAACTATGAATATATAGTATAGGTCGTATAGACTATAGACTGATCATTTTTCACACAAAATGGTTTTTACAGTTACATATGTGTAGTTCCTTTAAAATTTTAATATTGTGCCTTTGGAAATTGTATATATTATTGTTATTGACATTATTTGGATTTATTTTATTGTAATTTAAGACGATTCGTTTCAGCGTTCAGAATCAAATAACAACGATTAGTTTCTATTTTCAAGTAATTTTAAAATTGTGTGAGAAAAATCAGATTAACAAATTAACAAATTACTGTGCGTAAATTGTAATAAGTAGGTAGGAAATAAATTAATAGACGAACCAAAAAAATAATACTTATGAAGTTAAAATGTTTTGCTAAAAAAAAAAAATATATTATATATTATTTATGATTAATTCCAATGAATTGTGAACTAATTATTTCTGTCTATAATTATTATTATATAATTGTGCAATTACAAATCAAACTACTAGCAAAAAATAAATATCACCTAAAATTTGATGAAAAAAAATGAAAATAAAAACACTATCGCTTTTCAAGTTAACCAAAATGTATTATTCAGGTTCGCTTTCCACTTATTTGGGTTATTTGGAATTCGGATGTTGGATTTTTTAATGGTTTATAAGGGTACCAGTTGATTCGGGTGTGAGGTCCAAAAAAAAAAATGTACCTACATATTATTACCCCTTAAATAATATACGAATCACTGTAGCCTGTCACTGCATAATGATTAATATTAATAATACATAGTATTATTATATATTGTATTATTAATAACATCATATGCGCACAAGTAAAACACAGTATTATCTACATAATGTTATTATATATAGTTATAGTTTTGATGATTTACTCTTCGGCCATTTCGGGTTTAACGACAGACTTTTGGCGCCGCAATACTTAGAGACACATCTTGATATTATAATATAACGACTGTAACTGTGCAGCGTTTCATTTCAATAACAAATATAATAATAATACAAATTATAGTTTGAATTTGTAGACATTTGCTTATTTTTTTTTTTTCATTTGTGTAATACAAAGTTATATCAGCTATATTATGTAGTATATAAGAATTATAAGATATATAATAATTCAAATATGCATTTTTTTTTAATGGATTTTTGGTGTCTTTGACTTGAAAGTTTTGTAAAAAAAAGTTTAATGATATTTTTTATAATTATTGCGTGATGCCTATATTATAATATATAATTATGAAAAAATGCAAGAGAATAACTATAAAAAGGCAAAGTCGTATCGATTCATTTATAATTAGAATTACATTGAATACATTCATATATGGAAATAAAATATCCATCGCAAAAAAAGATCTTTCTTTAGAATTTTAAGTCGTAGAATGGTATTATATGATCGTTTGGGTGAAATACGACCCCTACTCAAATAGTAAGACACTAAAACGACGGATTTTTTTCCTCTTAAATCTCTTTTAATCGTTTTATTCTCATCAAAACATCTACCCCGAATTACGACATCAAGTTTAATGTGAAAAACTAATGAATATTAAATTTATGGTAAAAAGTTGCCAATTTCTTAGGTATAGACAAATAATAATAAAAAATCCATGATCAGTCGTCAACACAACAATTATTTAAAATTTAAACACTCGTGAACTATAATTTATTTTATCAATAGGTACTAGACAATTCCTGTATTGTCTTAATCTCTTTAAACGTTTTTAATTTCGTTTCTTATTAATGAAACATCGTATTAAGAAAACTTCGTACCATTGAAATCTTTAGTGTAAAAACGCATTCATCGAAAATCAGTGGTGGTGATGTCCTATACTAGTTTTAGGGGAAACAACATGTCATTTTATTTAAAGTTAACAGTATTATGAGATCATGATGTATTTATTTTAAAAAACGGTGCATAACAATAATTTACACGTGTTCAAGAAGTAGGTTATTTTTTTTTCACATACAGTTTTAAAATAAATAGGTACATACCTAATGAAGTAAACTAGTTTTTGATAAAATTGGTTAAAAACGAATCACAACAGAAACTTGAAATTTTCACGGATCTTTAATAATATTATCATTTGATATGTATAATATAACTATTTTAAAATTTTAACTCTTTTTACGTTATTTAAATATATATAATAAAAAGATGTTTTTATTTAAAAAATAAAAAAATTGCATAAACATAATTATATGTTTATAGACATTTAAAGTTCAAATTTGACAGAATGACATATTATCTAAACTATGATTCACCGATGTTCATTATATTGTTGTAATTTAAAACATTATTTATGGGGACATAACACTTTTACTTATATAATATTATGATTAATTTTACTATACGCCATGGTATTTACAAAATAAGTATATTAATTTTATATTATACTATTTTTTTTATTCACACGTTGTTACGGCAAGATGATATTCGGCAAAAATAAAATCAACGTATCAATTTTACTATCGGTAAAATAAATTACTATAAAAGCAATAACAAAAAACATAATTCTATGAAATATACTTAGTGATAATATAAGTTGACAAACCGTTTTCGCTCGGAATCGTTATTCGTATACAATGATATACTCGTATCGTTAAATTTAATTTAACAAATCCATTAAAGTAATCTACTCGACACCTAGTGTACAGTAGATTGGGGTACCCACTTACCCACCTTATTCATGAATTGTCTGTATAAATTTGTAATTAAATTATTAAAATTAAACAGGTAATAATTATATTAAATCGTAACTTATTATTGATGTGTGTAAATACGTTTACAGCAAACACGTTACTATATTTTATTATAATGTGATTGTTTCATCTCAATACCATCGCCTTGGCATTTGTATCAGACTAACCGAATCCGAATTTTGTTTTCCAGGTGAACATCAGCAGTTCTTGGTTGTTGCCTCAAAACGAGTTTCCGGTATTTTATCGACATTTCAGGGATAGAGTGACATGGTTTGAAGCCGATGCCGTATGCCAATTCCACCACGCTCAACTGGCCACAGGTAAGTGTCAAAGCCAATATATTGAATTAAATCCATCGTTTGTTCCTTTGTGTAATGCGTATAGTGAAGTTTAAAACAAAAATGCACAAACCGATCTGCAAAAGACGTGTATTACGTTCAATACCGAGACGGTAAAAAGTTTTTAAGATGTTTTCGTCAACAATCTGTGCCGATGTTGAACGAATAGAATTAAATTAGCACTGTGTAGTCCAAAGTTATCATACAGGGATTATTTTTATATTTTAGTAGAACGTCCTAAATTATTTACTACGTCTTTTTTCAACAACTCTCAGCTATTATCTACACGTTTTAGATTCCGAACGAAACGATAAACGTATTGATTTAAAAATAATGTTTTTTGCATGCAATGAATTATCATTGAATTCATTTTAGTACATACTACTACATTACAGTGAATTACTCTTTAATAACGAACTATTATACACTCGACAACTACTATTCAGCAGAGCAGCAGTTTCCTATTATTGTTATTATTTAAGTTATATTTTTATTTTTTACATGATTGAAAATTTCTAGTCATTAGTCATTCATCCCTCCTACTTATGGTTATCTTAAAATACATTTCTCTATTTATCAAGACTCGACACTTCCGCAGTGTTACTTCAATACCGACAATTATATACTATCTGACCTGCTATGTCATTATTTTCACCCGACCTAAATGTTGACTCGTAACAACCCTATATACATGGACATTTTGTAACGCATACAAACGGAAACAGTTAAAGTGGGGAGTGGTATTAATTCATGTACCCGAAAAAAAAGATAAACATTTATATTCGTTGATGAACAGACATTAATCAAATGAAAAACCCGAACATTTTAAAGGACAAAACTATTTATTCGTTTATTCCGAGATGATTATCATACAGAGTATTATGTTTTGAGATACGTATATAATTTCATTTTATTATGCTGTTACAATGAATTTCTATACATGCAGAGAAAACAAATTGTTATACAAGAATTTCTCCCCAGAGGATTCTCACTAATTTCATCGCATTCATTATTATTTATTAGTATTTTTATTGCTATTGTTTTATATTTTCGTTGCATTCATCGAGATGAAAATAATTTTTCAAAAACGTCAATTTGCATGCGTTTAGTTAAATTACCATCAGAATAAAAAAAAAAATGTCGATCATTTATGTAGTTGTTTGTATATCATATAATAATTTATACGAGTTTTGATTTAGTCATTTTAGTTTATTTTCGAAACCGTAATGACGTGTTTTATTATTGTTACGTGATATCTTGTAATATTGTCAGTACGGATCAGTAATATTATTTTTTAAATTAATTTAATAATAATTTTAAGAAACATTACTAAAATGAAGATAAATATTAAAAAAATATTTTTTTTTAACATGATAAATTATTATTTATTTTATGATGTTTCGTTTTTAAAATTATTGTTGTAATATTTTATCGTGATATCGACATAATATCATTAAACTACATGGTGTTTCTGCTTCATATTAATTATCTAAATCTTCGTCTAGGTTACGGGCATCACGATATTACTATGTAAATTCTATTATGGCTCTGAAATTATTTTAATTGGTTATATTAACAATATGGAAATAGTCTACTGTAACACCTTCCTCGTTTTATCTTCTACCTCTAATTATATCAATAACGCAGCATCATTGGGTTAATGCGGGCTACTTATGTGAACCCTTTTTTCTTAAGTTATTGATAATAATTTGGTTATTTAATTAATAAAATAATACATTTTGTTGTGGATAAAAAACGTAAAAATATGCTACAAAAGTGAACATTTGTGGTATCTAATTTTCATATAATCTTTGATGATGCTTTTATTGTTTACTTACAACCAACTTGGAAAGTCGAAAAATAATAAATAAAAATACTATAACAACGGAATGTAATTAATTAATGCACCACTAGACTAGACGTACACATTACAAATTATGTTATAATAATTGTGTTTGCTATACTCCAACCAATATATAGTATTTAAAATTTTCGACTTCAGTACAAAAATATTAAAACCCATATGCATATGTATCATTATTTATATTATAAAAAAAAAATTAAGTGCAAATTATTCATTCTACTATGAGATCAAAAAATATATTATTAATAAAATAAAAATGTTATGCAGATTAGTTATTACGCAATATATTGTGTCTACCTATACATATGTTATTGTTTTATATATGTCGCATCCACTTAATGTAATCGTATTTTTCATGAAATGGATATCCATTTCATGAACAACGATCATATCGTGTAAGTCAAATTTTAGTTCATGAAATGGACATATATTTTATCCATTTCATGAAATGGAAACTCTTATTTTACACTTTGTGTAATATTTTTAATTAATTACATCAATGGGTAACATTTTGTGAAATCGAAATAATAATATTGATACGAGTACACGAATCTAGTATCTTTAAACTGTAAGTATTAAGATACTAAATAGGTACCTATTGTAGAACTTACTGTACTATACTAATAAGTAATATGTTATCGACACCTGTTATCGATAAATAATCGCATCAATTGTATGAGTGTAATAGCACTCTGGAAAGTTTTTATTTTTATTTTTATATGATGCCAGTACGTTTTCTCGAGCCGTATATTAACGTTCATTACAAGGAATACAATTTATAAAATGGAATTTGATTCATTTGCTGAATATTATGAAAAATTAAATGCCTACTATGTAGGCAAACCCGGGAAAAAACCACCCACCAAAAATGAGGTTCAATTAATAATTGAAGAAATATTAGCGGCCAAAATAAAAATGTAAGTAATTGTTAAAATATACAAAATATTTACACTTCAAATAAAATTATAACAATCAGCCATCAGGGCTTGTATTTCAAAAAACTATTTTGTTTTATGTTATTTGGAATTAAGAGGACGCTATACCCGCAGTGTTGTCTCTGTCTTACTAACGTACATTATAACAAATTTTCATTCAGTAGAATACATTTTGTGATGTTAGCTTTAATATTAGAGTAAATTTACCTATTATCAAATTTAAAGGTAAGAATATTATCTAGACAATGACATATGCTTTTAATGATATTATTATTTTAGAGTTATGAACATTTTAAAGTTGTAATATTTCACATAGCTGTAACTCACTTTAAAATAATAATATCATTAAAAGCATATGTCATTGTCTAGATATTATTCTTACCTTTAAATTTGATAATAGGTAAATTCACTCTAATATTAAAGCTAACATCACAAAATGTATTCTTCTGAACGAAAATTTGTTATGATGTACGTTAGTAAGACAGAGACAACAAATGCGGGTATGTCCTCTTATGCTTTTATTAGGAGTGCGATGAAAAAAATAAAGAACCATAATACATCATACAAAAAATTAAAATGATGAAATAATATTACAAAACTGTGTTTAGTTTACCGTCCGATTTGAACGACAAAGTTCAGCGCAAATCATAAGCTTCTATATCTATAGCCGCTGCGCTGTCGTGATGTTATTATTACGCGTATATAAAAAACCCGCGACATCTAATTTTTTAAAAATTACCGAAGTTAATAATGATAAAGAGCTTACATAACGTGAAACAGTTTCTCATATTTCTGGGGGACAAGGTTTTTTAAGTTGCATTTGTAAACGCCAATGTGAATCAAAACGTTGTGCTTGTTTTAAAGCTTCGGTAAAATGCAACATTCGTTGCCATAGCTCTAATATTTGTAAAAATAAGTAATAATTTATTATTTATATAAATAATAAATTATTAATTATTATTATAATGATTATTATAACTATTTATATTTATATAATTTATTATTATTATAAAATATAATTATAATACAATATTACATAATTATAATAATCATGAATAAATGTAATAAAATGTACTCGTATCAATGTTATTATTTCGATTTCACAAAAAGTTACCTATTGATGTAATTAATTAAAAATATTACACAAAGTGTAAAATAAGAGTTTCCATTTCATGAAATGGATAAAATATATGTCCATTTCATGAACTAAAATTTGACTTACACGATATGATCGTTGTTCATGAAATGGATATCCATTTCATGAAAAATACGATTACACTAAGTGGATGCGACATATACACATCGGGAACAGTTCTATTCAAAATCCCCGCTTTCAGTTAATTAGTTGCATAAACAATAGAATAATTTAAAATACTATATTTTCTATCTTGTATTTTATTTTAAGGTTTAAGTTTATTAACATAATGATCATTTTTTAAAAAAATGTTTACAGCGCTTGTTCGTATTCGTTTATTTTTAATTGCAATTTGTCTAATTTAAAATTCTATATCTATTTAAATTAAAGGCTCACGTGATTTAAATTTATTCATTTCTAAATATTTGATTGTGTTAACATTATTTTAAATAAAATTATTTATTAATCGATGAAATCGTATTTTAGCTCACATTTTTTATAATTCGATGACGAACAGTTTAATTAAATTTATTAACATGCAAATTCTATTAATTATATAGAGTGCCAATTTGTTTCAAATGCTTTATTAATCCATTATAATTTGTACATAAGCATATTATTTTAATGTCCCTATATCCACCTATGATTGTATGAAGCATAAAATCCTGATAACTTACTGCGTTCATAATAAACTCTGAAATTATAAAATTTTATTTAATCATTTGGTATTATTATTAACTTTTGTTTTAAAGAAAATATTCTAATTGTTAATGGTTAAAAAAATTTAATAAACAATGTAAAAGCTTTAATTAAATATAATATTTTTGTATTAAACAACAGAATAAAAAGGTTTTTTAAAAACCAACCAAGAGTAATAATATTAGTCTACAAAATGATATTAAAATGAATGAAAAAAAATGCTTAACGTTTTTAAGCTAAAAAAAATTAATAGTTTCCTTTTATTTCATTTACGGGAATATAAACTTACAATACTATAACCAACTTATTTTTAAATCCATCATTATTTTTTTTTTTAAATTATAAAGAAAGAATTCATTAATATCAACAATATGAACTCAATATGAATTTATACAATTAAGAATTAATACAAATTTTGTACAGACACATAAAATAATTCAATAATTTATCCAATTCTTTGGTAGCTTTATTTATTTATAATCTAATAATATGATGAATTATTAATTGACGTGATTACGACCTCGAAAACTTCGAGCTATTATTATGCAAGCTTAACGATTTTAGTGGTTGAAAGTTTAATCTGTAGAATCACTTCAGGTTTCAAACTAACTTTTAACTACACCACAAAAAAAAAGCTAGGTAAAATGTACATTTATTATTTAATACTATCGAGTCCTAAATAACATGATTGTTGAAAAAAATTATTCGTTTTAATATCTCACACTATGCCAGTTTTGATATATATATATAGGTATTATATTTTTAACACGATTACATTAAAATGCCATCATTCCAAAAATCGAATACTTTTTGTTGGTAAAACATTAGAACCTTTTTAAATACTGTTTAGAATGATAAGTCATTTGACGTAGGTATGTCCTTTTATAAACATAAATACTATAATTAATGTATAATGTCCAAAAATGTTAATTTCTATTATTTTGGTATACTATAAAAACATAGTATGTATTAACTTATGGTATGTGGACCATGGTTAACTAATGTCCCTTAATCAAAAATACAAAAATTAAAAATTATCTAATAATTTGGTTATTATATAAATTAATATTTAATTATTATTTTACACACAATTACACATTAAATCGTATACAATTATATATGGTTTATTCTTACGAGATTTATTTAAAATATATTATGTTATGATGTTAATTTAATTTTCAAACAACAGTTATTTTACTTTCATACTTAATTATTCGAAGACATAACAGTAGAATGGATAGTTTTCGAAAAAAAATTAAAAACGATTTAATCTGTATCGAAAACATAAATAAAACATGTTGGTTAGTTTGCAATGTGATGTGTGTTAGATTTCCATTAAAAATAACACTCCAAGATTTTGGTTTATAATTAAGTATCTAACAAACAGCTGCATAGTGAAACGAGTTTTCCTTACCAACCAACATTGATAATTAATTAATACAAAATCTTAAATAAAAACCTAAATAAAACCGTAATAGTAAAATTATTGTTATTCAAAATTTGTGCAAAAACAAAACGTCTAAACCTAACTTAAAACCACGCCTATCGTCACAATAGACGTCTTCCTAAAAAACAAACCAATGTTTCAGACTAGAAGATAATATACATATACATTTTGTTTATTGTACTTAGTGTGCCTTTATTATCTTAGAAAAACATTTGCACCATTTGATACGTTTGAACAATTAATTTATTAAATTTAAAAACCAAATATTTTTATTAGTAAATACTGGACCTATAAGGCTATGAGGTATACTTTAAAAAATTGGTCATATTTACAGTGGACTTAGTTTTATAGGAAATAATCACCAGAGCGACACGTTGTGTTTATTGAAAAGCAGCAAATAATAGCATAAAAAAAAAAAACACATAATATAATACATACAAATAATCAATTTTACAAGCCATTAATATGATGAATTATGTAAAACGGAAATAAACAGTCAGACGCCATTACGCCGACTATATATTATACAGGTGCAGTATGCGTACATCATGCACTCGCGTGCTTAAAAATTATTGCCAACGGTTTATTTGTCATCGCGCAGAGCTATAATATAACACAGTCAAAGTTGTTGAACAGGCCAGAACGCCGCTTTAAACGCACGACGACGGAGAGTGAAAAATAGACCGTACAGTAGCAATGTCATATTATTAGTATAATTATTATTGTCGTGTGCTGTTTGCCGCCGGAAAAGCGTTTGTCATTTTTCTTAGTCGTCCCGTCGATCGATACGCGGTGTCCGTTTGTTGAAAACGAGTATCCGGCAATTTCAAAGTTTCCATCGACAAATTTGAAGTGTGACGATGGCGCTATATAAACACTGTCGTCGTCGCCTGCACACTTCAGAGCCCCACCGATTTTCACAATTTCCTTTCTTTATTTATTTATTATGTTTTCGGTGTTTTTTTTTTCGCGCTTGAACATAATTTACGCGATTGTCATTCAATAATGGAATTTACCGTCGTCGACTGCAGCATGTCTGCGGCATCGGACGTCGAAACGCCGCACCGGACGACAATAAATTTATCTCGAATATCCTGTCCGTAGCTCATAAATATCGTGATAAACGATGGTTGTACAGTACTAAACACACTACCCCGCGCACAAGGAGGGGGCCTCGCTGCTGGCCCACGGACGTCAGTGGTGGCGGTGGCGTTTTATTTTTTAATAATCGGCCGGAAAATCTATTCATCAGTGCCGCGTGTCAGATGTATATTGGTTTGCGCGCGCACGTACTCGATCACACACACACACACACACACACACATAAACGCGCGCGTGCATATATATTAATCGGAAAGGTTTTAATTTAACGACATGCCATTAAAACGCGTACCCGAAATTTCATGGTAGTACATTTGGCATAATCAAGAAAAATATTATAAAAATAAATAAAAGGTAAATATCGATTTTTTGGTTAGACGTTTCACTTAAAATAATAATATTAATAACCTATATCGTTAGGTGCCCGCATGAAACCTGAGTAATAATATATCAGTTACCAATTTTTACAATTTGTATGTGACGTTCATAATGTTTTATGATTTTTACAAGTCTGGTCGCATATTGAGTTAAATATTCAAACATTTTTCGTGGTTTTTTTACTATAGGTCCGGTGGAAAATAGGATGAAATATGAATAATTTTGTAAATTAAAAAAACAGAATCTAATATATTGTAATACCTATAATATATCTACTCTGAACACGACAATGTCACCTCAACATTTATTGACAAGGAATTAAGAATGTATATATTTTATTTTTAATTTGGTTATGTGGATTTTAAATTAAATAACGAATAATCAAATTACCTATTTAAAAGGCCAACACGATAAAACTGATTCGCAAGCCTTTCAAAAACGTAATGCTATTTAATGTTTGTATATTTACCAATTACCAATGAATTTAATTAGAAATGAATAGCGATATATATGTGTACAAAATGAAAAGTATTTCAAAGTAAAATAAATTAAAGTCTCCCTATATAACCAACACTTTTGTTATCAACACTTGTATTCAATTTAAAAACAATTATTATTAATTAAGCTTACGGATCTCATATTATTTTGTGTATAATTATACTTATACATTTCATTATTAATTAATATTATAATTAAACGTCTTCAAATAATTAAAATACCAAAATGTATGAATTGTTCACTATTGTTAGGACTTACGCAATTGATTGTAGATATTTATGTACAGGTAGTATGCCCGTTACATTACTACATTTAAAACACAATAGAAAGCATTTATTTAAATAATATTATGGCATAACTACAACCAAAATTAAATATAATATTTGCTATTTCGATGCCATGCAGTTAATTACTTGAATTTATAAAAAAAATTCTACACAATGTACCAAAAACGTTATTTCACATTATCCAGAATTTAAATTCGTAAAATGAATTTTAATTCATAACGTATTGTACCTATAAACATGGGTTAAATTTATAAGTTAAGTAAGTTGTATCACAATATCACATTTTCAAAACTGAGGTGACAAAAAAAATTGTAGGATTTTTACAACAACATTATGTACAATTTGGTTATTTTAACGAAATTTGTCAACATTTGAACTTCAAAAAATTATAAAACAATCTGATACTACGATATTTTTTAGTAACATAAAAATAAACTTTTGATCTTCGTATACAATTTTCAAGCTTTACTGACTTAGAAAAAAATATAATCAAATGTATAGCAGAAAAAAATAACAAGTTTAAAATGTAAAATGTATTTATAAATATGTACTTAGCACAAGAATAACCAGGTTGAGTGAAAAATATTATTTTGGTTTATCTCTTTTAAAAATACTAGGAATTGTTTGGCTTACACAATTTTAATTATATCTAATATACTATAATAATATGGTTAAATATTATAAAACAAAAAAATAAAGACAGCGGTGTGAGATTTAAATTCGTGACTAACAATATTTATACTTTGAAGTTTGTTTCGCATTAGACGTGTGTCTATAATAAGTGCGTATGCCGTATGTATAACTATTTACTTAAAATTAATAACTGTTTTTTTTTTTTTAAGGTCAAATCGTAATATGTTTTAACAATAGATAAAACAAATTCTGAATATTTTTTCAATTTAAAAACAAATTTCAGAGCATTAAAATTTGAACCAAATCGTTAAATTTATTTGTCTATACATACCGTATGTTTCGCATATATATAAATTCGTTTCGTCCTAAAATAGTAAAATTATTGTTTAGACATTTTATGTGATGCAATAGTAAAGCTTTTATGGCAACTCGTTTTTATTTTTCGGGAACGCTTTTTTAGGGCGCAGTAAAAGGCACGAATAGTTTCATGATAATCCCTTTTATGTATTGGAAATAGAACATGGGTACTATAACGCGCGGGTAATTTTTAAAATTTCCCAGTAGTTAGCGATAAAATCGTGAAATCATAAAAAAAAAAAAAAAAACGGAAAAAGAAGAAACGTAAGCAATACAGCGGGTCATGGACGAATTGTGTATGAAAGAAAACTTCATCAATTAACGAATATATTCCGGTATCGTTTACTATAGAATAATATGTAATTATAATTATTATTTATCATGTAACGGCTAAATATTGTCTAAAATATTATATTATATTATATTTGTAATAACGTATTAAGGTGTTCATATCAATATCGACAATTAATCTGTTTATTTAAAGCACATATAAAAGACAACACTGTTATTTTTTACATTTACACCGTTGAATAATTACAAATTATATTAACATCAACTTGAATTTTCAATTCTAACGGTGACACACTGTCAATATTGGATATTTTAATTAATCAAATTAATTTTCATATCTGTTTTCTAATATTCAACAAAACATCAATCCCTTTAAATAATATTCATATTCTATTTTTATTTTTATTTATTTATTTAGGAATAATTTAAAACTGATATTTTATATATTATGTAATATGTACATAGCAGAGCACTAACATCGGGTAATCAAAATTATTGAAATTATTGTACCTTATTAATGGCCAAATGGGCTATGATAGTTTCAAGTATAATCTGGCCATTCTAACGCCAAACCGCTAATATCCGTCGTTTATCGGTTTTCGCTATTTCTGTAATACTATTGATTATATAATAAACTGTTCTATAATCAATATTAGTATTTACATTTATTTTTATAGCGATAATACGAGCTAACTGGCTGATCGTTTTAGCATTAAAACGCGATTTCTATAGAAATACGTGTACGGTCAATTTTTAAAAGCACTTTTTTTTTTTACATAATTTGAACTTATTAAAACACGAGTGAAATGGCACAAAATATGTTACCCTGTTAAAATGTGTGAACTATTCTGATCGTCTAAACTTTAAATATTTATAATTTATAAATAATTATAAAAAATTATCTATCTACTATTTTGAAAAATTTATATTTATACATCGGCATCCTCGGTGAAATATTTTAATTCTTGATAATAATTTGAAACTATGCTATCATTAAAAAAAAAGTAAAATATTTAAAATTATAACAATAAAAATAAGTACTAATTATTATTTTTTCAGAAAGTATTATTTTAATAAGTTCGAATGATCCAAAAATAAATGTTTTCAAACGTGTATAAATTTTCTGAGAAAAGAAAAAAAAAGAATCACTTCATAAACGGTAATAACCGATCGATTGGCGATTTTAAATCTTATAGATATGTATAATGTACAACTGCACAAGTATATAATATATATATATATGTGTATACACATAAAAATAACATACGCAGATAGGTACCTATATCATACAATATTAAGTTTTCATTCGTTATAATTATTTTTACTATTTTATTTAAAAAATCGTTTAACTTACACACACAGTGGATTGGTTTTATTCTTTTTTCAGTGACCACGAATCGTCGATACCGACACTTAACTATTTTTGCAAGTTCGAAGTATATTTAAATATATACCATTACTACGTTGCTATGATTATAAATATTATTTTAAAACCTAAAACCACACATGTATCGAAACATCCGATATGGAATTTCTATAGAAATGTGTAATTTTTCGACTAATATTACTGGAGTTGGGGTGAAATCCACTTAAACTATTATTATTATTATTTTTACTCTAGGTTTTGTCCGATGACAACAATAGACCATAATATATTAAATAGACGCACGATATTGCAATACGCGGTCGTACGATGTACCTATCTAATATTATATGAGATATATTTTTCCGCGTCTACTACACTGTTCCACTATATTTTGTGACGTTATAATAAATTATATTATACGTAGTGTGCAGACTGTGCAGAGTGTAAATTCTAACGACGAACTCTAAACATTATATCGAAATAAATTATCAGTCTTAGACAAAATGTCTAAATAAAATATTTTAGGATTAAATATTATCAAGAAACGTTTAAATCTAACATTTTATATTTCTTTCGATTATTTTTTATTCAACGTCTGTTGAAACATTTGATTTAAATACCTAAATAATGATAATATTATATAGATTTATCTGGAAGGTAAATTTACTGAATATCGTTTTACCTGCCAATAGTTGTAAACAAAAATATAACCACTCGAATTAAACGTTTTTATTAGGCTAATATTTACAACAAAACCACGTAATCGATGATATTAAAGTTTAAAGTAAGGATAATAGAAATGTAAGTATGTTCAAATATTTTATTTTCTGATTTTCATATTATATTCACTTAAATTAAATGGATAAAATCAATATCATTGATATTAATATGTTCGAAAGAGCTACTTTTCACTGTATAAAAATGATTGATACGCTGACTGATTGTTTCCTAATCTGTTATCTAAAATGAAAAATCAAATCAACCGGTAAAGTTTAAAACATTCTAAAATGTATGTTATAGTTTTCCTAATTACGATAATTTCCCAACTAGTATTAGTAATTTATTAACATAAGACACTCTATAAAAATAAATAATGTCCTAATAATACGCATTATAAACAAAATAAAAATGTATTGTCGGTATCTATCGAAATTGAAGTAATATAACCAAAATTACTTTATTATTTTTATTAAGTTATTATTATTATTATTATTTACACATACCTATATAAATAACACCTATCTCAATTAATTATCTTAATTTGATTCTTAAAGTCATGTTTTTAGTTTTTTTTTTTTTGTTTGTTTGTTCGTGGTATACCTATAGGCTATAGTTATTGGTTTATAACAGTAGATTGTCATGTGTCATTGTACCGGGAATTCTAACGTATAATGTTACACGACTAACTTGTATCATCTAGATAATCGTTTGAAAGTTTCCCGGTAAAAGGCTGCTTCTCTGAAAGTAATCTAAGTGGGACGGGCTTTTGACACATCCGTTGTACCCATAATACACACTTTATGTTTGGCGCAACTGTGGCAGGTAAAAACTTCGAAAATGTGGTCAGCTTCGATGGTACATAATATATTATTATATACGGTTTTCATACTATGACCCAAAATATACCCATTACTTACAGATCGGTCGAATCCTTCTCTATTTTTCTTCGTTTCCATGCATACGAATAAATATACACACACACACACACACACACACAAGTTAGCACATGAAATGTAATTTAAAAATAAATACAAGGAGAAAATATATAAATCTCAAAAGAATATTTTATTTGTGCGAGTATGTGTGTGAATGTGGACGGACATCACGTTACCTGAAGCACGCGGAGTGTCATATTAAACAGCCGGGTTATATTTTTCTTAGTAGAGAAAAATAGGGGAAAACAACCATTTCGTTTTCCGACGTTAATGACGCAATAAACATATCAAATTGTCAAAGTGTGTACACTAAATTGATTTACACGAGGAATCTGACCGACAAGACCGACGAGTATATAGAAATAAGTACTCAGTGATCACAATTTATATATGCATGAAAAAAGTATTTTGAATAGGACCCGGGACACTGATGATATAAATTATTATATTATGTACGGCCCGGAATATATACCTGCATTTTTTAAATATATTTTTGCGCAGAACATTTTTACACAACTTGTGTCTGATGCATATACGAATCTCATCACTATATTATATTTTATATCTTTTTTTTCGGTCAAATCTTTTCTGAGTATGTTTATTTATTTTTATATTGTATACAACATATAATATATTATACTTCTTAGTTCTTCGTGCTGCACACTCTATAATATATTATAGAGCATACGCATTATAATAACCTCTCATATCGAAATATTGTACAACCACCAACTAAACATCAATCTAAACGTTTAGAGCTGTATACAATATCAACAGATGTAAAATATACATTTTTTTATGTCAATTTAACTATTTAAATATCTAAAAACAATTTTAATTTATCAGAATTTTATTCATATTTTAATCAATGTCAGTTGTTGACAAAAAGTTTGATTTTTCCCGGAATTGAATTACATTAATATTAATATCATGATGAAATATTAACATAGGATCTTACTGTCATTAAATTGAAAATATCAAAAACTAATTTCCAAAATGCCTAAAAACAAACGGACAAAAAAATTAAAAAATGTTTGCAGAATTAAATTTAGATCTTTCTATAACAGAACAACAGTTACACAGTCACCAATCTCAATATATTTATGTGTTGGTAATCATCAATGGTCTTTAAAATTTTGAAGAAGTTAAAATATCTAACGATTTAATTATTATTGTATAGATATAGCTAGGTATCTATTATTATTTTAGTATTTCACGATTGAATTAAAATTAAAATTATATGCCGCACGAAAATAAAACAAGTTGAAATATCTGATCTCATTTATTTGTTATAATTTTTTTTTTTAATCTTAGTAATACAATTAATGTAGGTTAGCTTTATTAATTATAATAGTAATGTAATTAAAATTTGATATAAACGTAGTTTTTCAAATATTATTTTAAAAATAATATTATTAAAAATGTATATCATTAATATATAATATAATTTTTTTTTTATTATTGTGTCAATACACCGGGTATTGTTGTAATGTTAATTTATGATTAATATATGCTTACAATTATGTTTACAATAATATTTACAATTATTACAATTATTTTTAATTTTGGTTTGCTTATAAGTCTAGGTCTAATCTGAATCTGAAGTATCTTCTTTAGGTTTGATAGAATATCCTGTGGTAGCCGTGGTTTTAATCTTATATTAGCAGATATTCTACCAATTTTAAAGCGGAGTGCTCCGTCAGCTTTTTGAAGTTTTTCGTGAACATTTTTAAATTGTTGCGTTGTCCAAATAGATGGGTATGGTAAGCCCGTATCTTTGTATAGTTGTTTGTTTCTTATGAACCACGCGGCCTTAAGGACTATTCTTAAAAATGTATTTTGAAGAGTTTGTAGTTTTTTTAGTTCTTTTTGTTTGCCATACCGGGCATGCGTAGGTTATTAGCGGTCTTATTATTGTCGTATATAGAAGTAGAGAGCATATTTTCATCTGTATGGTTGAGCATTTGAGCTGTGGTTTGATATGTGTACAGTATTCTCATCCTGGTGTACCCTTGGTTTAATTAATTTTAATATAGTACTCATATAAATAATAAAACGACAATATACTTTTATTTCGAACTATTCTTATGAGAACATAGATGGTAGTAAAAATAAAAAACCATACGGTTCAAGCACTGAAAACGAAATATTTAATTATATAAGTGCCATTATTCATTATTTTTAAATTATTTTTCAATATCTAACCACAGAAGAATCAATTTACTATTTTAATTTTGAATTAATAATAAACAAATATATATATACGTACATTACAGAACTCTAATTTAAAACTCAGAATCATCATTCACATTTAAATTTAAGTGTAAATTTATTCAATTGCAAATTTACAAATATAAATGTACAAAACAAATAACTCTTAACTAATAAAGAGTACACAAATATAAATATATTAAATTAATAAAATATACGGTAGGTAAATGCCATAATAAAAGTTAGAAAGTTTCGTCCGGTTGATTGTAGTAAATATTAAATACTAAAATAATAAATCAGTTTAATAACAACTAGGTAACAAGTAAGGAATGGAAAAAATTGTACAATTTAACAAACAATATATGTATAAAACTAAATTTAAACGGTTACAATCCATGATTTATATTTAAAGTTGTAAGAGTATATCTGTGGGTTTAATGTGTATTAATTAATTTATATAATTAATTAATGTAACACATGGATAAATTAGTTTTTATCTATCTATAAAAATACGATATTAGTAATGGTTTAATTTTTTTTATACTAAAATTATTTTATAAATTCCACAAACTTATAGTTATAAATTGTAATAAACAAATCTATTTTTCTTGATAATATGAAAATAAAAAATCAACTCGATTGAGAATATCGGAAAGCTACTTGTTGGTTTTAAGATATCGTATAAGCAAACTATACAGGTAAGTTGCGCTTCAAACATGTTACCTCGAGTTTTAACTTTTTAACCGGCTAACGCCAAATCTCGGCACTATGCATATCGATAATATTATTGTGCAAGAACCGCGGTGTAATATCTTACACGAAAAATAATTTACCGCGTGGTAAGATAGGTATCTCGCAGAAACACACATATTTTACCACATCGTAAGTACATACTATATACATAGGTACGTGTGCGCGCGCGTCGCTTTACACGTGTGACCTACACGCGCACTTCTCTGTCTTGTTGACTTGTTTAACATTGCGTTACGCGTGGTTTTTCGCCACGAGCGAACTGTACTCGGGGGTTGACTAACTTTTTATCTGATCCCGTTCGAATCAATAGACGTCCGACGACGACGACGACGACGACTACAGCACGTTAAAGCACTCGAGCGTTTTGCATTGTTCCTGGTCGCACAGGTGCGCGCGTAAAATAATATAGTTCTTCCCCGTGCGCGATCACGACGCAATAACATAATAAATAACAACATTATAATTGCAGCCTGAAAGCTTGGATTCGTACGGACGCGTCTTGTTGACATTTCAGTACTCTATATCGCTCCACACGTTCTACACATAAATAGGTATATTATGACGATGATGATGGTAATGATGTCGTAAATAAAAAAAAAATAATACCATTTTTACAATATTTTTTACACATTATTATCTCGACATTTTACAGGTTTCAAAGCACATTTTACGATATTTTAACTTGTATTTATACTCGAAAATCAATTTGCAAGTCAAGTTTCTAAGCAAGGCAACTTAGACCCTTGTTCTGAGTTACAGGCCACTTGCCGTTCGCTATCACGACAATTTCCTCGGACATGTCCGATAAATTTATATCTTCTTCCTCGGAAAACGTCTTGTACGTGTGAACAATACTTATACTAATTTATTCACTTCGATTAATATAAACAAGCAAGTAGATAAGTAAGTGGATTTACTTATATTAATTTGATCTGTGTGCACGTACACCTAGCTTCGCGGTTGCATTTCGTATTCGTAACCGCGTATTAATTACGATTATACCTATATTATTATATATCATATTTTGGTGTCTTATAACACCATATTCATAAATAATCGAAATACTATTATGATAAGTAGCAGATGTAATACAAATTATCGACTTGACTATTTTTACTTTTAAATCTTGAACAACGTCAGTTGTTAATTTCTGGATGTGAGAGGTAAATATTTGAATGTTCTCCATGATTTTTAAATTTAAAACTTTAAAACATTTAAATGCTTAAGGCACAAAAAGTTTGAGAGTTAGTAGTTTTAAGTTTTCGGGACTTTATACATTATACTTGAATTAAGCAAAACTGTGCTTAGGGTTTACTGCAGATAGTTTTATCCGAATTTTTTAGATATTATTTTTGTTTTTAAATGATTAATGTTATTATTACGAGTATATTTCATAGTTTGTACTTCATATATTATATTCAAGCCCGATAGATATTACCTACATATATAGATATACTATACTGTTTTATTATGTATAATATTTAGAGTCCTAATTATGTTTTTTTTTTTGTTCGTGACTTATGTAGTGGCTTAGTAAGGAATTCCTTATGGAGATATATCATTTTTACTTCAAAATATCGTTTATTAAATTATGATTTATAATATCTACAAAATCATGAACAAGGTAAGTTATGAAAATAATTATAGGAACTTTTATTATACATAAGTTTAGTAATAATATACTATAGTTGAATGAAAAGTACCGAAAATATTTTGTTAAGTATTTACAAAATAAATTTTAATCCATCTGCGTTTTACGTTTCTACGGAGAGCCAATATTATCAATCAGTTCAAAAGGTCATATATATCAATTAATGAAACCTTAAACCGTAAAACCCAATATCCATAGAATTATAATTAACTATTTTACTATTCAGTGGACATTGCACTGCAGTATTAGTGATTTTGTTATACATAATTTAGAATTTATGGAAAATAGGTAATTATCTAAAATCCAACAAAATTATTTAGTAATCAATTTCACCTAAATAGGATGATATATTTGTTAATTATCGGATGATTATAGTATCTAAATATAATGATCCGATAAAGGTATCTATCTCTAAGCCTCGCAGACATTCTGCAATATTTTAAATCAATCAAAAAAAATAAATATATGGCCCAGATGAAGCGGATATATATACATATTACACTCGAGACTTATACTTTTCTATTATAAATATTTATTTTTTCCTTCTCGTTCTCTCTCAAGCATCAATATTGTATTATTCCTCTATGCATGTAGGTATATTATATATATATAAATATTTATTTATATACATGGAGGTATAATGATACTATATGCGCAGCTACACGAGGTTATACAAAATATATTTCGCTCATTATCCACATGGCGTTCGGAAACACTTACAAGTACGGCCAGAGCTTATTGCACGTTCGCAAATGCCAATAAAGAGCTACAATGGAGAACGCGTTTAAGTGGTTCGACGCAATCTCTTGTTTAGCGTATTGACGACGTTCTACACGCAGTCTATGCATGCATGACCGCTAAACAGCGGAATTAAAATAAAAATAAAAACGGCGAGGTAAATATCATACACTTACACTATATGCCATACGGAGTTATTTACTATTCTTCATGACGTACATTGACCATACTCATTTTAACCCGTAATTTCTTACGTATTTATTCAAATTCTGATTTTTAAGTATTTTTTTTAAATCATATTTTTAAATTTTTTATTTAATAATAGTATCTTGTAGTATGTAAAAATATATTAATTTTTTTTTGTCAAAAGACCTTTTTAACTATTTTTTTACAATAAATGATTTAGTATACTTATTCGTTTTAAAAGAATAAATTTGTAAACGCAAATGCTGAACTAACTACTAAGGAAAAACATTTATAGAATAAGTAATAGGTTTAAAATATATTAAGGTGGCTAGACTTTATAGAAAAAATTTAATAGATGCACATAATATTTTTAGTCTAGGATTTATTGTACTCATTAATATATAATATGCAAATTATAAAATACTAAAAGATTTAAATTTTAATTTAATTTCTATAATTTTAAATTCATAAGATAAATAATTTCTACTTCAGTAAATTAAATGTTATACTAACATCTCTTTTTAATTTTACTTTAGTATATTAAAATTAAAAACAAATCATCTGCTTAACAACTGCTCGAAAAAAAAAACATCAGAGAATATTCTTTAAGTTCCAAGAGCAACGTTCTGTTAAACATATTTAATTGCAATTTCGAATAAAATTTATTTTTTTACTTATACCTAAATGAGGAAATAATAATAAAAACGGTACAAACTTCAGATTTCAATTTCAATTTCATGTTGGTGACACGACTCGATTAAATTCAAACCACTGCCGTTTTTTTTATATATTATGCACTTGTATATGCACAGCTAAAGATCAGCGTAAAAATTGCTCATTCTACAAATTATATTCTCCGTTAAGATGACATGTTTAGGTAAAAGTAGTAAAATATAAACGGTATATTCAAATACCAAGAAAATCACCTTAACCACGGTAAAAAATCTTAATTGGTAATTCTTAGAAAATATCTATAAAAGTTATCCTGTGTGAATTAGAAGATTGGTTTCTAATTCTCTTGATAATAAGACATTATAAATTGTTAGAGAGAATTAAAAAAAAAATTAAATTAACTATTTGAATAAAAAATATAAGAAAGTTAACGTTAATAATTATCTACGTGAAAATGTAATACTCGTAATACTCGGTACTTAGCAAAGTATACATGAACATTCTGTAATTTTCTCCTAGCTTATTTAAAACTTATGTTTTTTCTCTTTTTTTTTAATTTATAAAGTAATAAAAAAATTAGTTGACTTTTTCGAGATTGATCGTTGTAGATTGGCTATTACTATTTCAATAAATAACTATATTGGAATTAAAATACATAGGTACGTATAATAAAATAAAAAAGGATAACATTTTGGATGAAATACTGTATATTATTGTTTTTGAATAAATGCAGTATTATTTTACAATTGTCTGTAAAATAAAACAATTTTTTTTAATAGCTATTAAAATATCGTTTATTTTAAATTGTATACGATTTATTTTTCCCTAAAACCACTAATACCTAAATAGCTAAATATAAGTAGTGAAATAATAGGAACAATAATGACAAACGGTATAGAAAAATGGTTACCGCTTTGATGTACAGTAGATGTTAAATTTATCACCGTTAATGGATGTTGATTGTGTTCTTGTTTTTGACTACTCTGTTGTATAAACTAAACCTAATATGCTATTAAAAACCAACCTCAAAGTTGAAATCCTAAGTACTTTTTTTCAACTATTTATTGTGTATACATACACAAAAAAACACATCATTGTAAAATCAATACATACATCGCTCTGCTTAGAATTTTTAAAAAAATTATTTAAAAGAATACCTACATAGAAAGCAAGAATGTATTATTTTGTGAAAAATTGTATATGATAATATAAAATACAATTAATAAATTAAAATATATTATTATATTTATAATTAAAATTATAACAGTTATTTCTCGATTTAAATTTATATCTCACTTATTTCTAATTCACGATATAATTCATTGATATGCAAATTTATTAAATTTTCAACTCTCATCATATATGAATATGATGTATACAAGGTGTCCCGTGAGGATTTACCCATTGCGATATCTCCTGAAATAATGGAGATATCATAACTCTGGTTTTTTAATAAGATTCGCAGAGACAAGAATTGCAAATATTTCTTGTTTTAATTTATTTTAATGTTTTGATAAAAAAATTAAAAAATATAATTTTTCTATTTAATTATTTTCAAAAAATTGAAGATAGCCATTTCATAGAGTTCATTTTTCTGAAAATATTGACGTTTCAAAATTGTAATTTAATTAATATCCCGATTTTTAATATATTTTCTAGTTTCGAGAAGCCGGCCGGTTAGTTCACAGGCTACATGTTTGATACAATGATACCACTATCGTATTAAATAATTCACAGTTTTTTCAAAACTAGAAAAAATATTAAAAATCATGAGATTAATAAAATTAAAATGTTGAAACGTCAATATTTTCAGAAAAATGAACTCTACGAAATGGCTATCTTCAATTTTTTGAAAATAATTTTAATAATTAAATAAAAAATTATATTTTTTAATTTTTTTATCAAAACATTAAAATAAATTAAAACGAAATATTTGTAGTTCTTGTTCCCGTCAATCTTATTAAAACCCCAGAATTATGATATCTCCATTATTTCAGGATATTTCTCAATGGGTAAATCCTCACAGGACACCTATATAGTTTTATAGCAATATCTGCAATTGGTAGTTAAGTACAATTGTTCATAATTTTCCTAGTCTATAGGTACAGTATGTTTTGGTTTGTATACATAAAGGTCACCACCAAACAATAACATTTTACCTCATATATTTGCATTTGGTCAACATACGGCCATCAACTACTAATAATGATCTATAGGTATTATAGGTTTGATACATCAAACAACTTTTTGATGATTATCTGTATAAATAATTTGAGCAAATAGTATAGAATTGTTTTTATGTTAAGTGACATTGATTTTCATTGGATAATGTTTAAGTAAACGAATAGTCAATGCAAATTGCTAATAAGTAATGAATGTTTAGATGTATACTGTACAGGTATAATACAATTAATATTCAATTTCGCACAAACATAACGTGACGTGGACGTCCTATATCAACATAATATATATATATAATTATTAATCCATATGAACATACATTTGTTTTATTTATCGTAATTTTGAGATTCTGAGCAGTACAATGAATGTAATGATTTTATCATGATGTATTTTTTTTTTGTATGTACACGTAAGTTATCGATAAAATACTTTTATTTTCAAAAATGGAAGTGGTTTTGGGTATAAAGTGAATCTAGTTTGACGTGCTTTGAGGTCAAACTAAAATTCCCAGAACTTATTTTTATAACCGGGAAAAACAAAAAAAAAATTAAGATAAAACAAGAATTTTTACACAAATCCAATTTTCAACAAAATTGATTATATTTTTGACATTATTGATGTAACTCAAAAACAAATATCCGTAGGTATTTGAAATTTTTACTAAATGTTTATATTTTTGTTTTTTATTAACGATAACATTTTAAAAATATTTCGAATATTTTTTAGCTATTTATAGGAATATGAATTTTTAATTATTTTTTTTATTAACACCGATAAAAAATTAGTCAAAATTATCAAAAATTTAATATAAGATCACACGTACGTTATTCTTATAGTTGTGTAAAAATATAAAAATTTTAAAAATCGTTTTAAAAAAACTTGAGCTGTAAGATCTTTCATAAAACCAACAAATTAATTTATACATTTTCTCTTTTAAATCAGTCATAATTATTTAATTACACTTATTGTACAAAGAATAACAATTTTATCTTAAAAATAAATCATATTAATTTAAATTTTAAATTTTAAATGACCATAATGATGAAATACTATTTTTTAATGCTAAATATATTGTTTCAACGCTAAAACAGTAAGTTAATCTAGTATTTTATTGAGTGTTATGTCCTATTATTAATTTTTAATAAAATTATGTGAACATTTTGAATGTATTTTTAACTCTCTAATAGTGGTATTTTCTAAACTTTTATGCAGTATGGTTCTTTTTTTAATTTACACTTTTATGGTTTAGCTCAAATACTTTGAGAATTTTTATTTTAAATCTATTTACTAGATGTATTATGAAAATAATTTATTAGGCGTGCATATTAATCTGAGAATTGTGAAGACGAATGAACCGACCACAAATGAGATTTAATTTAGAAAGCCTGCAGGAGAACAACTCTTATCGCCACGAAAAATGTAATTAAACTTGTTCATCTGTCCACGACGAGAGACATCACAATAAGGCTGGATTTTTGGACAGTCATCGATAAATTCGGCTAGATTAAACTATTAGGACAATGAGATAAAACAAAACTCGCTACGACACTTGGTCGTTACAACTTTGTACGATATGTTTAGATACATCAGTGTAAGCTTGATCAATTACCAGAAAAATGTCAAAGTTTTGTTTCCAGATTAATACTTTAATATTATTATTTATTAAATATAGGTACACTAGGCTTGTAAATGTTATAAATCTATAAGTAATGATTTGTTATTTTTTATGATTATCAGAAATGTATTCTTCAAACAATGTTTATCTCTCTATAACTGTTAAATTTTTTCAACGATTATTCTAATGATAATATTCAGCGAAGACCCTTTAAAAAAAAAAAAATAAATAAATAAATCCCCTACTTATAATTGATATACTACTTATATCCATGTTGAGAATTGAGTCACACTCTTTAGCAGATACCTAAGGCTATAAGTACTAAAAACATTATAATATTATATTCTATAAAGTAATTTCCTATACCTAATCATAATATAGTATAGACTACTATTAGTAGTAAATGCGTTGAAATAAATTACGAAGCGGCAATTATTATTTTTACATAGTATAATAGTATATTATATTATACATAACGTAGGTATTGTGTTGTATTGATTTGTTTGGTTATTATAAAAATTAAACATGAAAAGCAGTCACTGTTGGTACTTGCCTAATTCATTATGGGCTATGGAATAATATATTTTACATATTTTACATCTATGGTGTTCAAAAATAGTTTGACGCGTTTTTGTTAATTTACAATTCATTATCGTGCGTCATAAACTTATATATGTTATAATATAATATATCACTCAGAAGTTGGAAAATGTTTGACGTACGCGTGAGTTATAACCTAGGCCACGGAACTTCTTGGTTTTGCATATTCTTCGTACATCGTCGTGTACAAGACGTTGAATGAGTTTCGAATTTGTTTTAAGTTTTAATACGTGGATAAACACCATATTTTATTTCACATACATTTACATATAGTTTAGATTTAATATGTTACTTAACTATTAATAATTATGAAATATTTATAATTCGTTTTTAAGCATGTTCCGCTGTTTAGGTATCTCTTTTTAATTGTTTCATACAGTTTTTAATTTAAACTAGGTAAAACACTGTAATAGTGAAATCGATTATTTCAATCAAAAATCTTAAAATATTTATTTTTAGTCTGTGGGTAAATAGTTAATATAATCATATTTGATATAGATTGGTAATGATGATTGATGACCTCGATGTTTATAAGCCCGCAGTTTCTAGATTTTATTTGTACTAAAATTATACGAAACAAATTGATTAACAAAATAATATATTAAATTTAGAAAACCAATACTCGAGATTTTTCAATTCATTTTTTTTTTTGCGCTAAATAAATTATACATTTTAATATGAATTTTATTATTCATATTAATATTATAAGTATTATTTTGAACATATTAAGAAAACCGTATTATCAGTTTTAGTTATTTGAGCTTTGAGCTTTATACATTTTTGAACTTCATACAAAATATAGTAAAATAAATTTTGGCTTATATTCATAATTATTGACTAAATGCTAAATGGTATATGATTTTCTGCTTGTACATTGGCGTGACTAGAGTGCCGCAGAAGGTTAGGGATTTGAATCATAATAAGCTCTTTTAAGCTTTGAATAAGCACCCTTTGCTACTATAATATTATAACGCATGTACTTAAGTTTACTATTAATACACATTATGTAATAAAAAGGCTTCACCCGTTATATAAATAAAATAATATTTAAATTGTCCGGTTTTAGCTACTTATAATTTTTTTTTCGATACCTCGACCATTATTTTAGTTTAGTGTATTCCATGCAATATGATTAACAAGTGTGTACAGCACATGTATGTATTTCGTGCGGCGAAATTTCACGCACTCATAAACGGAATATCAATAATAACATAGTTTCGGTTTAAACACATCATATTACACTATTTAATATAATATATTGCATAATAGTGTATATTATACAAACACATACACCATCTCTATACAGGCAGAAATTATCAACTAGGGTACCGCGAACTTGAACTTATAGTGCCGTGAAATTATTTCAAATAATATAAAACAACCATACACAATTTATTATTGTCTTCATTTAAAAAAAAAAAGAATTATGAAAGATATAATATAGCGTACATAATATTACTATAGTACATAATATTATTACCATAGACTCTATGGCTGTAACAAAAGCGAGTGGTAGAAAATGTTCGTGGTAATGTTGTTATAAACGTGTTCGAGTGATACTTACAACTCAGGTCGTTGATTGGACATCTAAACCTTCTGTATATATGTCCAAAGGTCAGCTTGTAGTTGGAAATGTGACCCGAAACGTGTGTTGAATATTAACAAAATAAATAAATGCTAATAGAACCCTGTCACACTTCGGATGCACATGATCACTCGAGAATACCTATAATTTCACGGGTATCCACTTGCGCAGCATTGTAAATAATACCTACTTGAATAACGATCGTAATGCTGGAAAATTGTAGTGTGAGTTGGGGGCGTTCGTTTGAATCATTAGATATTGGTAGATTATTTATTTATACATATGTATTTATATAATATTATTATATTGCCGTGAATCATATTGCTATGCAATAACTGTACAGTGTACGTGTCGAGCGCCAGTGTGCGTATTGGTTCCATAGCACCACCAATTTACATAATACAATATGTCTAAGTATCTAGCTTATATAAATTATTATAATTACGCTTCATTTTTATCATTTTATTGTCCGGTAACAATCCATAGAACCTAGGGAAGCCATTCGTTTTTGGATTATCTATAATATGTAAATTATATATTAAATTATTGTAAATATCACGAGACTTTTTTTGTCTCGTCATCCTATGAATGATTGTTATTAGTATCCCTGTTTTTCTTCACCAAAACCAAGTTTTACACTCGTTTGGCTTCCTCGGTACAAAATTCACTTGTGTTTAATATGTGTAATTTGTAAACTATTGTATTTTAAGTTTTAGTTTATTGTTATTGTTATTTATTTCTATATATTTTTAAATTTATTCTGAAATCTGGAGCGCCATAAATTAATTTAGGTACTTTACCTTACCGTATGTATGTGTGCATTTTATTATATAAGTATCATCCATGTATGGTATGTAACTCCTACTTTAATATTGATTAATAAATACTATAAAAAAAAAAAACATTAAATACTAAAATCTATTTTACCAATATTAACCACATCAAAACCCAAAGAACTTAATCAGGAATCATGATGAAATTCCAAATTTTACTCGCAATTTTATTAACCACATCCAAAGGTGAACAACTTTTGAAATATACGAGTACTATATAATATTTAACAAGCTGATATTGGAATTATTGAAAGAAGCTCGAATAATCAATATAATAAAACCACACTGCAAAATAATTAGAGATAATGTTAAAAATATTACACTGGTATAATTTTAAGACTTCAATATAATATATAAAGATATTAGTCAACGAAAAATAATTTAATGTACAATTATTTTTTTAAAATTATTAATTTGTATTTCTATACATAAATATGTATGTAACCTATAAATATTTATTTTATTTTTATTTTAATAATAAATACAAATAATACAAGAAAACCCTTTAAAAAATGTATTTACATGATTAAATGATAACATTTAATGAGTATAGTAGGCAATTTTAATGTAACTCATGCTTATGCAAAATACACGATTATGATACTGTAAATAAGCATGTGTTAAAATTAAGAATCATACAAATGTATTCAGTTATCTTGAATGTGACTGACGTAAACTGCACTAGGAAAGACCGTCTAACTTTTAATAATTAATAACATTTTGGTAACCAATTTATTTTTGAAAAAAAAAAGGTTGGGAGCCAATTGTCCCGGGAAATTAACGCATAAGCAATAAAAAAATTATAAAAAAGGTTGGAAATGGGTACCGATCTACTGTACATTAGGTACCAACTGGGTTACTGTAATGAGTATAATGGTGGATGTATTACATTTGAATTAAATTATATATCATTGTAAACAAAAATGATACTAAGTGGAGATAGTCTATCGCATATTTCACTAATTACATTTCACGATATATTTATTCATTTTCTTGTAGAGAAAATATGAAAGTTTCAAGTATTTAACAGTAAATATTCATTTATGAATTACAACAAAATAACAAAACTAGTTTGAGGAGAAATAGCTATTTTACGGGTGAATAAAAATAAAAATTTCAAATATTAATAAAAAATCAATTTGTCATTTTTTTTTAATATAGGTTGAAAAACGTACATAGAATCACGTGTTATACTTACAAACATTATTATGTTAGAATATTAAAAATGTTATGAATTTTTAACTACAAAATAATTTGTTGATTTTCACGATATTTACGAATTCGTTAAAATTCTAATTGTAAACACTTATGAAAAATCGTTGTGATTTTTAATTAAGTAAAAATTAATAGAAGTAGTAACATATTTTATAGAAAAAAAAACTTAAAAATATACTAAAATTCAAATTCTCTATGAATAGCTAAAAAATAGTTAAAATGTTTTAAAAATTTCACCTCGTATAGATAATATTATGATATGAACAATAGGTTTCAAAATTTAAATCGACGTACAAATCTTTAATAATAAATAATAACACCAAATTATAATGGTGATTTTCTACCACGAGCTCACGACAATAAAAAATAATAATGTGGTGATTAGCGCACACGAATTTTTGAAACTATGAAACAGCACGGTTTGAAAATCGAGACAATACTATATATTAACATAATAAAAAAATAATCAAGAGAATATTATATTGATAATAAAGCAAAAATTACCTATTCACCGAGATAAATGATAAGTATGTTATAGACTTTTGACTCATATTTTTTTATTTTATTCTTACGGCTCGCTCATACTTACATTATTATGAAATATTTTAGATATATTATAGTATCATAAGCGGACAAAATATTATCAGCTTTCTAACATAATAGAAATGTCGATGTCGCTAATATAATTGCAGTTAACTAAATAAAATATATTTAAATAATGTGTCTTTAAAATTACAAACGAATAACGATAAAAAAAAAAAAAATTAAAAACAACTAAAATTTAGATTCAACTTTTAGTACTTCATAAATTCATCTACAATTTGTTTTAAATTATTTAATAAATAGTATATTTAAAACACAGTTTGGAAGCAGCAAAACTAAGAAGTCTTATTTCACACATGTCTACTGTCTAGCATATAATAACTGTTTTTAATCTAATTTGTCTTTGTTAGATAACCTTAGTTAATCCGTAAATTTTCGTTAGCCAAATAAAATATATATATTTTTTATTTTAAATTCCATCTTTAATTTTTATCTTTAGACGTCTTAAATATCCATCGAAATTTCTTCTCTATTCGAACACATGATTTATAATTAAAATCCTATAATGCTTGTAATTTTGAATTTTATATATTAATTTTTTTTAACTTTAAGCAATCCTCTTGTATACTTAACTTCCGTTTTCTATAATACGATTATAAAAAATATCTATTTAATTAACATTCTTCTGTGAAAGTGTAAACTCACTTTGTACTTTAGTAGTTTTAATTCGATTTATTTTCTTCTTCAGCGATCTACTTTTAATTTGATTGATTATAGTTGTAAAAATTGGACATACTTTTCAATTATATTAATCGGATTACATCTTCTCTTTAGGAAACATAATATAATGTTTAGGACGATTGAACGGAGACATATTCATTACAAACTGAATATAGTTTATGCGTTTAAAACGAAATTAGTATAATATTGTAACTACAGTAATCTAAATGCGCGTAAATAGTACATTGTAAGTTTTAGATAAAAACCTAAATTTTAAATAACACTTGTAGTGTTGTATAAAAAAAAAAAATAAATAAAACCTACTAATAAGCAGGCGGGCAGTAAAAGGATACAATATCATAAGCACACGTAGTGGGAAGGCTGTCCAAGTTATTACCCCTAAAAAACAAATCAGATATGTATAAAAATTCATATAATGAAGAAGATTTTTCTCAGAGTTCATAAAAATAACCAAGCCCCCTACCCCCTAAAATTTCGAGTCTAACTACTATTCAAAGGCAATCACAATATTTAAATCTTTTAACTGGTATATAATATCTATAAATAAATAGTAAAGAGCTAAGTATACAATATATAATTGGTAAAAATTCAACATCTATAATATATTTTTTAAATAAATAATTAACAATCTTAGTAAAATAATTAAAACTGATTTTTATCCGGAAACCTTAATTTTTTTTTTCCTTGCGCATAAAGAATCTTATTATGATACATTCTAAAAAAAAACTTTCTAAAGTATAAACTAGGTTTAAGATTTATAATAAAAATTTATGGTTCACTCCTTTTATTTAATAAAGTGATCAAAAACATAACTAAAAACACACACACATTCCACTTGAGTGACAAAAAAAAACCTAATAAATATGAATTGGTTATAGTGTTATGCTATGCGTTCATGACTCATGGAACTAATTAAATCCACTGCAGTTAAACTATGGGTAACAAAATATAATTTAAAAAGTTTATTAACTTGAAATATTTAATTTTAATTTTTAAAACACGTAAATCACCATTTTTAACTCTAAATATTGAACTGTGGTCCATAATAAATAATATCAATAATACTTCTTTATACTTCTAAATAAATAGAAGTATATATTATATAAACTATAATAATGATAATCAATTATTTTTCATCTATAGGTAAAATTCATAATCCTAATCATAATTCATAGGTGAATACAACACTTGAATACACTATTCCTACTTAAATTAGTGTTATATAATTCAATAGTTTGATGAATATCTATTGTTATTTAAAATATATTTAAATACATTATTTTTAGTCCTTTATAAAGGTTTGTCTCAGTTAACGTTATTCGTTTCAATTTCGAATTCGATACTTTCAACTAAATATTGTCAGTTAGTAAACTTACAAGTTACAAATTTGAAAGTCTTACTTTCTTATTTGACTTTAAGTCAAATAAACTGTCCAAAAGTTTTCAAACTTCGAGCCTCGAGGATGTTTATTCACACTATTATACTCACGCAACCAGTCTTTAAGATTCATGAGTCCATTCATCAAAACATAAAACAATGTGTTTTACAACGTAAAAAAAAAATACACGAATCTTCAAAACAATCTATATTATATTATTATATGGGTAATTTTAAATATATTTTTTTTAAAACCTATTTTATATTATACATTTATGGGTTTTATTCTAGACTGTATGAAATAAAAATGAAATTTTTTTTGTTTTTGATGTATCGTTTCGTTAATTTTAGATAGGATATTGATTATTTTTATATTGATATTTTCGTTTGAATGAAAATGTGCGATCTGGCTAGTCTGTATGTAACATAGATAATTAAGATATGTCCTATATATGTACACTAAAAAACTATTGTGAAGTTATAGCTCCATTCATCAAAATAATAATAATAATAATAATAAATAAATAAAAGTAATTGATTACCCTGCGCCTATGAACGCACTATTTTTATAACGTTGCTACATTGGCAACGAGCATTTGTTGTGTCAAATTCCATTGAAAATAATGTGCGTATAATTGAAAATTAAATCTAAATTATGGATTAATCTTATTCTATGATCTAAATATAAAATATTATAAGCCACTTTATACCTTAACTATAGATAACACACTGTGTTTAATTTATTTTAAATTGTTTATTAATTTATAATTTATTATTAGTAAAATCAATGGTTTTAGTAACAATGTATACTACAATTTATTATTTTTATTATTTTTATTATTTTCAGTCAACACTCAATACATGATCATTGTTTAATATTAAATATAATATTTTTCTCCGGCATTGAATATTTTTAATACTTTGATTATTTTATCAATGTATTCATTTAATAGTTATATAATGGAAAAAAAGCAAAGGGTGAAGTGGAAAATTTTCACTTAAAAAAATTGGTATGATTTTGCAGGCTGTTGCTAAAGATCCAAAGCAAAAAGAAATATTATAAGTTTGTTACAAGTACCTTTAGTACCTATTATTATTTTTTTTTATAAATTATCTTTTTATCTTCATTTTATTTAATTATTAAATAGTAATTTGAAAACTCTTGTCATAAATTATTTTTAGAAACATTAGTAAAAAGAAAAATCTTTATTTATCTTACAATAAATATATAATTAATTTTAATAGAAGTCTGACTTAAATTACGCATAAACTAATACGAAAATCTTTTACTTAAATGAAAAATTTGAAAATTAAAACAATAGGAGCTAAAATTTTTCTTGTAAAACAATTTGAAAAAACAAATGATTTTGACTGCAATCAATAATACAACTTTGTATGACATATCTTCTAATTTATTTGTGTATACCTTATTATTATACTTAAAGTTATTTTTATATTTAATAAAATCACGCAGTATTTAAAATTATTTTTAATATTCTAAAACACATTTAGTTAAATATTACAGCTAGTGTACACATTTGTAGTGAGTTACTTTAGGCTTTCAATCTTCGAATTATCTATTATTTACTATCTAGTTTATTAATTTTTAATTATTTTGATAAGTGTGTATACAATTTAAACACACATATTTTTATATTATTAATTTTATTTTAATGTTATTATGCTTGATTCTAGTACATCATCTGTGCGTAATCATACTATTGTTATGTGGGGTTATTGGGTTATGTATTTTGTGCAATAATTGAAAGCACCGAAAATGTATAGATAAAACCGTGACTATTCCAGTGACAAATTCTGGAGAAAATCCTAAGTATTGGCATGTTCATTTATCATATGTATTGTAATATTAAACATTTATCTCGAGATTAAATATTTAAAAAAAATATAAGGTGTTACTTTCAACGTATTAATGAATTATATTTTATTCCTTATTAATTAATAATACACAAATTATTTTTTATTTATAATACAACTTTAATTCAATACTTTAACAATTTTAATTGGGAATTAGTCAATATCATTTTTAATGAGTTTTTTTAACGAATAAATTATTACTGGCCTAGTGGCCTCAGTATCATATAGCTTAATAATATTATTCTGAAATAAATATCTATGGACATGTTTGTACCAACATTCATAAGTATCGATCTCAAGAGACCATTTGTCAGTACTCAATTTTCAAACTAAATATAAACATTACACTATATTATAATGTAATATAATTACTTATATAAAACCTGAAAGGAGAATGACTCGCATGATAATTTTTTAATTAGCAATAAGTTAATAAACAATAAGTGTATTTAATTATACCTATTAACTATTGTTGAAAATAATAAAAATAATGTATTTTTTTATGTTATTATGTTTTTGGTTGGTACAAAACGGTATTTTTAGGACGTTATATTTATTTTTTTTTATGTAAAATAACATATATTGCCATAATTCATAATTAAAAAAAGTAATAATTTTAATTATTAATAATAAATACGTTTTGGACGAGTGCAAGAATATTAGAATATTATTAGTTTTTAAAATATTTTCCACTTACAGTACAATACACCTCATTTTTTAACTAAATTTTTTAAACCTAAAAAACAAATATAAACAAACTTTGAACATATTTCAAATACTTTTTGATTGCATATTTGTACAAGTATTTAAATATCTATTTGAAATACTTTTAACAAGTTTGTATGCAAGCTAATAACACATAATTTTACATAATAAATTACGTTGTATATTAACAAAATTAGTTTAAAATACAAGAATATAAATATGTCGAGAAAAAACTGTTGACTGAAATTTCACTATAATATATTCATATGAATAATTATTATATAAATGTAAATCAATATTAGTTATTTTTCCAGTATAAATAATGTGTTAAGTTTATAACTCTTACTCACATTCAGAAAATGTTTAGCTCAAACATAATATTAATATTTAGTGCACCCTCCTCCTACCTAATTACATAATACAGTTATAAAAAATGACGTTCTAATAAATATAACAATAAATATAATGATGCTATATGATAAAAACTAAAAATATATCGAATTTTTCGGGAAAAACTATAAATAATAATAAAAATATATTTCTTGTACCTATGATACGTCATATATTTGTAACGAATTACCGAAATATTGAATTAGTGTAAGAAATCATTATACTCGTAAATTGGCAAATGTCTTATTGTCAAAGATTAATAATGTATTAGTTGTTTGGCAAAGAGGATTCAATTTAGTTTGGTTAGTCTTTATTTTAATATATTATTAAAAATATTTTATTCATTTTATATTTGAATTTAATGCAATGTTAAAGAAATTAATCGATGTTTTTAAAGCAGCAATATTTAAAATAAATTAAAGAAATTACAAAGTCCATTGCCGGGACGAAAAATTGTTATAAAAAATATACCTAAAATTTGTTCTGGAAAAATACATAATTTCATTTCACGTCTTTCAATATTAATATCAATATAAATTATTTAAATTGTACACTTAAGCTTAATGATGTAAAATTAATTTGTAATTATAGCATAATTTTATTTGTAACTTACGTATATCCATAAAAAATATGACAAAACAAAATATCTTTCATGAATAAAAATAATATAAATTAATTACATTTCACTGTTTTGGATTTTGTAATATGTAAACATCGCCTTTATTAATTTTTTTTTTTTTTTGTTGTTGCTATTTTCACATTTACTATTTTCTTTATTTTGTTTTCGCCTTTAACAAGTGCGATACAAATTTAATTTAAAACATTACCAATCATTCTAAGTACAAAATTATATTTGCATATTTTAGACTAGTGCTATATTAAAAACTGTTTTTTAATTTTATTTTCTATCGAATGCTTAAAGTAAAAATGATAGATATTCAATACATGAACACCTATAATATTTTAATGTAAAAAGTTTGTTTTGCATAAATTCTTTCAATGAATGTTTTTTTTTTCATGATGCATATTTGTTTAAAATGTTTATATATATTAATATTTTAAACATATACTGTTTATTGGTATAGCTTTTCAAGTTATAAACATAACTGCAAATTTTTTTATTAAGTTTATTTTGCATGTCTTAGAATTCTTATTGTTATTTTCTTATTTTTGAGTTCATAAGTGCATGAATATTTCATGGTTTCTTAGTATGTTGGATGCTTAGATCTTATATTAGCATATAACTATAAAATATTCAGTGTAACTGCAATGATGTCGTAACTGATATATTATTGTAATTTTACTGAACAAAATTACTACCTTTTCCCAACTGAACATAAAAACAAACACAATTTGACTGATTTGTCCACGAACTATAACACACAGTAAATTTCACAAACGTATTACAATTGAGTTTCATTCTAACTAAAAGCTGTATACCTAGGTAGGCAATTGAGATTTCCCCATTTCTTATGTACTTAATTGTATACCTCGCTTAATAAGTAGCCAGTATTAAATCACTACTGTATAATATAAAAAAAAAATTTAAACAGCATTTTTATATCTCTAAGTAATGTATTTTTCGCTTTATAACTGTGTTTTGGGTCTGTAAGTTAAAGTCATAGAAATTAAGCTCGTAATGAATATATCATAATTTATGACTAATGTATCGTTTGTTATGATTTTTATCTTATTTATGAAATATAATTTTATATTAATAAATAAATTAAAAGTTGATATCTTGTGATTGGCACGCTATTGTTCATTATTTAGTTTAAAGTACCCACGTTCAGTACATTTGTTGTACTCAGAGCTGGATTAAGGATCAGAACAGCCCTGGAGCAAAAGCTCAATTTACACCTATGTTAATCCGGCATCAGTTATACTTGTTTAATATTTCATTTAATAATGTCTGTACACTTTTCAGAAATTCTGAGTTAAAAAGGAAAAGCTATATGTCGCAGTTCAAAACGTTGTTATTGGAAAAAATATTGTATTATCTACTCATATTAATTGGTATTGTTGTACGCGAATAAGTGTCTTGGTGCTTATAAATGAGTAATGAAAAATAATTTTGACTGCTTGTTAATTATTTGTCTAAGAACATTCAATAATCATTTTATACAGTGAATGTTTTTTTTTTTGTTGCTTGACCAATTCATTTTTAGGAACTCACTAGTCAATATATTATATTATATAAACCAGATAACATCAAACAGTACAATTTATCATTTCACAATGATCAGTTATGCTTTAGTACAGTCAAGGTACATTCAATTATACAATTTATATTTAATATATCTATTATTCAATATTATGTTGTCTTATTGCACATTGGTTCACAATGGACGTTTATAGTAAAAGCAATTTTTCTTTTCATTTCCTGCAGTACTTTTTGTGCCCGTTTTCCGAATAGCTACAGAGACATTATTGAACCCGTAATAAGGCAATAAAATATACACTAAGAGATCTTTTTGGATTAGACTTGTCGCACATTGGGCGAAGGGAATAGTTCGCGGACGAACAGTATTTTATAACTTCAAATAGTAAAGGGAAAAAGTCCCTTTTATGTAAATACCAGTGTAATTCAATAAATGTCTTCTGTCCAGTCACGATTTACTATAAAATAGGTAGGTATTTTGTATGCATTTTTCGTATTGTTGATGTTCCGTTGTTTGTTCGTCTCAACAGAGACTTTAAATAGAAAATCTATTATTTTCATTGAATTGTAGACTATAAGTTGGTACGCACAACAAAAGATACGAGCAAACTTATTCCGTTTGATATTGTTTTGTTCGTTTTCTTTGAATGTATAATATGAAAGAATATGCATCATGTTTAATAGGTAGGTACCTACACATAAAAAGTGAATAATTTTTAAATTGAACTAATGCGAACAAATCATTTACAATTGTAAAATACTAAGTCTGTGATTCGAAATTTAATTACAATCAAGTCGTTAAAGTTATAATGGGTCTCAACTCGAGGACAACGTGTATATGTATTAAAATTGCCGTTTTATATGGAAAATGTATAACGTATGTAGAATTTAAATTATGATTAATGAGTATAATACGTACATTTAATTTAAATACCTATTACTTCGAGCACTCAGAGTTTGTTACGATCTTGAAATTTAAAAAAAAAAGTTAAAAAATTAAGCTTTTAACTACGAGCGCCTCCGTCGCATTTCAACGCTATTAAAAATTAAACCACGCCATTAACATTTATACACCTAAACGGAGAAATAACAATGGTTGTACATTTATCTCAAGTAAACTGCATAACTATGCGCCGTATCTTTATTACGCCGTATTAGATGAACAATATTGTCGAGACTTTTTATTATCTTCCACTCGGCAATAAATTAAATTCATCACCTTGGCCGCCCTTTCAGCTCCGTCGCAGCCGCTGTAAACTTTCCCGGTCTTTTTTTTTTTTGTTTTTATTTTAATTTTTTTTTTTTTGTGACATTTGCGCTGATTTGGGTACTTTAGTCTAACCAATATTTTATATTTTTACCTGTTATCCCACGTTTTATCGCCACTTTACGTGTCATGTAGATATTACAGCAATTCTATTCTCCTAAGTTCGAATTACCTCACAAATTAAAATCGTTAGCATCGCTTTGAGTATGTACATTGGGCCAGGTAATTCGATTCCCAAATAATTATTTAGGTGCATATATATTTACCGGTTAGACGAATTGAGTCCGAGTAACAGTATAATTTAATTTTTCAAAAAATAATTTACAAACATCGACGATATAAATAAAAAATAAGATTGATTAGTGATTATTAATCACTACATTACCGATATAGTGTTTAGTAAGTCATATTTGTACATTCCAATGACCACTAATATCCCTAAGATATAATATAAGATAAACTAGATTGCTAACTGAGATAAGACGTGAAGTCACCATTCACCATTTAAAAAGAGACCAATTCGTCTTATCACGTCAATTTAATATCGATAATAATATAAGAATAACCAAATTGATTTGATGCCAAAATTATTTGTGTGATTATTTATTACGAGTGAATGAGTGATAAATGGCGACCAATGGCTTCAATCAACTTATTAGCAATCTAGTTGATATCTGTGCTCAAGTCTATAAGAGTGATAAAAAAAAAATGTGCCGTTATTATGCATTTTTATCTCGGTTTACCATATCTCTCTACGCACAAATATACCCAATATCAGCTAGTCATAATATACAATGATAAGCTGATTAAAAAAAAAAGTTAACAATAATACATGATTTGCCTAGAACCAACTATATTATATAGGTATAACATCGTACGGTTATTAACATAGGTATACACAAAAGTATATGTATCATATTAGTACGCGTAATAAATTGATAATTAATATAATCAATTTTGTTTGACGACAGCACGATGTATATTAAACATAAACCTACCTAAATAATTATATAACTTTAGTTCAGGTATGACTTTAATTGAATTATAACTTAAAATTTATATTACCTATAGGCTATACTACATATTATTTACTTTTTGCTTTCGTATCAGTAATAGAGCTTAAAGTTCTCAAAAAGCAGAAATGATATTTGTTTTTATTATTTATTTAATGAACGCAATCAATCAGTGTATAAGTAACAAATTATATAACAATACACATACCAAACAAATAAAACACAACGTAATAAAGTTTCCAGTTACCTCTTCAGACCAAATAAATAAAAATTAATTGTGTTTACTCGGGAATAATTATTAGTGTATTTATTTTTCGTTCAATAAGATTTTAATTGAAATTTCAAATAAGGTAACGTTTACAATAAAGTTTGATTTAAAACTCAGAAGATTGGGCAAAACTGAGCCAAACTTAAGCTGTTATTTCGACTGCTTTTCAGTACAAATACTCAAAATACAAAAAATCGTAAGATCGAAGTTTACCAAGATAATAATTTGGGTTAACTCATTTTTACTGTATCGATGTAGCGTAATGTGAAATATAAAAACTAATATTTTTTTTTCGTAAAATTTCTATTTATGAAGTTTGGTACTGTACCAAGACCTATCTGCGTTAGTCATTAGATACCTATATGTCTACCAGCCAATGGCTATTGGCACCAAATACATATTTTATATAGTACATTTGAATCACCGAATAAGTTATAGGTGGATATGGATAAATAATAAAAAGAAAACCGAAGAACTCGCTTCTGTTTCTGGTAGGTTTCCAATGTACCCCGTTAATCTTTATTGAATTGGTCACTGGAATGGATGTATGAAATTTTAATTCAGTGATAAGTCATTGTGCACGAAAAAGAGATTTTAAACTAAAAAGACGTATAGAATATTTCTATTTTTAAGGATAGTTCACATCATAATACGTATATTTATATTATTATCATAGTTATTTCATAATTTGATAGGTTAAATTATATTATAATTATGGTGTTATTAGGTTTAATCAGTTGAGTAATTAACGTAGGTATTTATAATTATTATTAATAATAATAAACACTAATTATTATCATTGCAATGCAATTTTTTTCACACGGACCACGATACATATTATATTGGTTAATTAATTGACTACACCAAAAATATAAATGTGTATACTGTATAGGTAGTATAGTTTTATTTTTATGCTGTATTCTATGTAATAATGATTCTTCTCAATGATCTTGGTTTAGCCTTATATGTATGAAGATATCGTGCACAAACAGGGTTCGTGGCTTGTCGTAGGTTATACAACATTTAATTTAAATATAAATCTATACATACTTTAATAAAAACAAATATCTAAAAATTAGATATATAATATACCAACTAATTAATTTAAGGCTCCGATGGCTAATTAGTTTTTAATAACTTCTTCAGATTGTTTTTTGTTAAGAGTCGAATAAGACGTCATGCTTCGTTGGATCTCTTGTTAACATTTTTGATTTTCGCCGAGCTAAAACATATGCATTACATTTGCTTCCAATTTAATTGCAATGATAATTGTGTTTAAAATTATTTTCTAATGTAACTCACATGATATAAGTTATTTCAAATTTTATTGTATAAATGTTATCTACTTCCTCTACATAAAAAAAAAAAATAACAAAATAGTTTGCATTAGCAATCTTCTTAAAGTAATAGCACTTTAAGAATATGATACAAATGATAAAATGAATATATAAAAATAACAATTCTTTTTGGTAATAAAAATGTCTTTCCAAACATTGTCAAGATATAAAAATAACGTAAAATTGTATTTGTATATTTTGGTTGGATACTACTTCTGTTCTAAAAAAGAAAAATTATAACGAAATTACTTATAGAGTGATAAACCATACTTTTATTTACTATAATAAAACAAAAAATATAAGCAAAGAAAATTGTTTTTGCAGAATATTCAAAAAGTTAGTATGCAGTTACTACAAAAGAGTTGAAGTGTGTAGGTAGTAAAACACAAACAATTGACAAACACGTAACGAAAGATATAAAACACAATCCGACACGTTTCGTTTTCCCTGAAATGGAATTTCCAGACAATTAACTCAAAAGGCGTATTTCACCTCTTAAAAAATAAAAACAAATATAAATTTTTCAAAAACCGTAAATCGTATTTAAAATAAAAATGTGGAATTATATTAACATTTATTGTAAAACCACAAATTAATATTGTCTAATACACGAAACTTTTATTTTATCTTTCGTATTTTTCCTACAGTCATATTATTCTGTTTTTCGTTTTTCATCAGATATTAATTATTGTCTTAAATATGAAAATGTCTAGTTAAGTAAAAAAAATACATAAAAACATCCATCACATACTAAATGCAGTAAAATATACTATGTGATCATCGTTATAGTGTTATTATAATAACTATAACTATAAAAAACAATTTTATAGACGTTTTACAATAATCGACTTTCTTCGTTATTGTTTATATTGGTAGGTAAAAGTTGAGCTCTGAAGCGAATAATTTTACTAAATACCTTCACTCAACTGTATAAAAATTATGATATCATATTTATATTATATACCGAGACGCGGATGGTATATCTCAATAGTCGGATAATATCCTAAAAACATATTAAGATAAGTGGAAAACCGGGAAGTATATTATATAATATTATATATACTGTATTACGTGATGATTATAGGTATACCATGTGCAGTGTAATAATAATAATAATAATAATAATATGCAAGGTGGTGTTAAAATGTGAACGAGTGTCTGGAGAATAACGTGACGTTGATAGATCGTAGACGATGATAAACCTCTAAAGTCCACGGAATACTCTGAAACTCCTTTAATTAGCCGTTTGGGCACACAATTGCACCAAAGAGACCGGTTTATAACGGTATAGAGCCTTTCAATAACGGAGTCCGATAATAATATGATTCAAAATAAGATGGTTATATACATGCAGACATAGATCAGGATTAAGTTAATAATAGAGATAGCTGATATTAAAAATCTAATAACCGAAGATAAAAATAAAATATACTCTACGCATATTTTGAAAATTTAATGTTCATTATTAGTTTTTCTTCCTGTAACAATAATAAAAAGTTTACCGGAAAATCACATTATTATTATTTTTTTTTTTTACTGTTTGAAATATAAATTTTTATGGGCGTCGTTCAAACCCTTACACTTACCATTCATAACCGCACATTTTAGACCGTTCAATACCATTCAATTTTTTTCCTATTGTTAATAAAGAAAATCTGGAAGATCAATTATTGAAAACCGCCGCCCATTTAATTGACAGTTAAAAATTAAACACTTACCGTTATTAAACAAATTGTTATAAAAATAATTCAATATATGAGGTATTATAATCTTAATATTAATTTAAAATAATTCGATGCATAATAAGATAAAATAAAATATGTTTAGTATAGATAAGAATAAACGCATATCCTAATGTTTTCAAATATTCTTATAAATGTATGATTTTGATTAAATATGATAACTGGTAAACGGTTCTAAACAATAATATAAATAATATAATAATAATAATATAATTTTAGATAAATTTGTATACATAACAGTGTGTGCGGTATCGAACGGTTTGATTTTAGAAAAACAGTGTAAAATATCGTTGTATAAAAGTGTGCGGATTTGAACGACGACCTTTTTTTGAAAGTGTGTGGTTATGACGACCGCCGATTTTTATGACATGTGATATTCACCTGTGTAATAACTATTTCTCCTCGAACGATTTTTGTTGTTTTTTTGCAATGTAAAACCCAATAACCAGTAACCAATAAATCCTTGAAATTTTCACTTAATATTTATGTTAGCATTTTCTATATATATTAATAATAAAATAATGTCTTATAGCAATATTAAAAAACGCATCATGAAATAACCTTATAAAAAAAACAGACAGTCTGCCTATATTTGTTTTTTGTATACGATGATATATTATTAAATCCAAATTGAACACATCCATTACAGTGGCCCACTTAAGTAGACTTATGGTAAAGGAATTAAGTTACAAAAGTTTTAATAGTAGAATTTGACATACTATTAATAATAATTATTATATACTTTCGAGGCTCAATTTTCAAACAATTCTATAACAAGTTGGGAAGGAAAATTATTGATTAGTTTTATATTTTTCCTAAACGATAGTATAATATTAACATAAAAAAGATGAGCAAGTGAGTACCACTCTGGTGTACGGTAAGTGTTGAATGGGTCACTGTAATGGATATCTTATATTTTAATTCAATGAAATATATCGTTGTATACGAAAAACGATTCTAAGCGGACACAGACTATTAACCTTCATTAATTACATTTCATAATATATTTTTTGACATTTGTTATAGAAAAGTAATTTATTTTATTAGAAGTAATACAGTAAATTGAGTTGATTTTTGCTGAAAAAGTTGCATTTGAAAATATTGTTCTATGTATAAAATATAATATTGATGTATGTAAAAGTTTCATGTCCCTAAAAATAATGTTTTTAAACTATAATATAGAAAATAAATATTAAAAATTTCAAATTTCATTATACGAAATTGTAGCGTGTATTGACGGTTTTTTTTTTCGTTTTTGAGTTACATAAAAGAAGACCAATCGGCTTGGTCTATTACTGGTTTTGCCTTTTTCCTTAATGTTTTTTTAATTTTTTTAAACCTCCGAAGTACCAAATAGATCCGATTTTCTGTTAAACCCTGAGGGCCTTTCTCCCCCCATAAAAAAACAGTTGAAATTTGCAGTATTTTTACTTCCTAAAAAAGTAAAATTATTCTGCTTAAAATTTAAAATGGATTATTTTAAAATGTATGTACTTATTACTTGAACTATGTTCATTATTCGTAATTAATATTTTATATTGAATAATTAATCAAGCATTATACTTATATTACCCACCGACCACCGTCATTTTATCTTATAGTATTATCATTAATTTATTAAAATTCTAATTTGTGGATTTTAATCTTAATACGTACGATATACATCACATTGATAATCTAAGTATGTATTTTAATTTAATATAGGTACTTAAAAATTCCAAAAAATCAAAATAATAATGTATATTCATTATTTATTATTGTTATTATTATTAAGGGAAGACATTTTTTTGTTGGACCACTTTTTATAGATGATATTAGAATATATTCGTATTGACGGGTCTTGAAAATTACTTCCACCAATAGAAATGTTTGCACTTTATCTAACACATCTGTGTTTTTTGCCATTGGTACCAAAATAGTGTCTATCATGTTTCACTTTTGAAAACCAACGGGAGCTGTCTACAATAGCTGATGGGGGTTTTATACGAACGTCGTGGTAAATTATTCAAACATTATGTGAAACGTATTTCGAACGTTTCAATTATATTCGTAGCCAGTGGGTGATTTACACTATACACGATTTAGCCATTTGAGTGGCAACCTTCATCCATGTTCTGCATAATGTTTTTACAGTAAAATTTGTTTTTCACTGATAAAGTTTTGAATGGTGAAAAAAACCAACTATAAACGATAAAATTTAAATAGTAGTTGTAGTTTTTATAACGATAAGTATAAATTTTAAAACTCATAAAAGTATCGTGTCCATAGATCGCTATACCCTATAGCCTATGCAGTAAAATGTTTAAAGTTTTAACATAGTACTTATATGTGTAATATGTATATGTACTATGTACCAGTAATACCAGTAGGTACAAAAAAGGGGCTTGTTTTATGCATAGGTAATAAATATACAAACTCATTTGTAATGTTTCTATTTTCATGACCTAAGCCCGAATATAATTCTATATACAGATAGATAATGTAATAAACACGAGAAAAATTATAAAATACGAGAGATCTCTGACGTTTTTTATTTTTTGATTTTCCTTAAATTGTTAAATTAACCTGAAAATAAACAATATGTATTTAGTGTGGATTTTTTTATTTTAAATATTTACAATTTGTTTTAATAATATCTTATTGCAAAGTGAAGTTTCACATAAACAACTTTTGAAACTAAACTTTTTTTTATGGAAAAAAAATTGAAACTCGAAGTAGATAAATCTCGTTTAAATATTTTTGTTTATTGTGTTAGTATTGAAAAATCTAGAAATTCACTATTCCAATTTCACTTACTAAACTTTCTAACCGTAAACTTAACCGTCATTCAATACCTATAATATATAATATTATATATAAAGTATTTTGCAATATATTATATTGTGTACCGACAGCGATGAGTCTGTCGTAATTTATATTTTAAATTTTTTACTATGTATTATTATTTTCTTTCATCATAATTTGTGAAGCAAAAATTCAAAATGTACTATTTCCATTTTTCAATATTAATGATTTGAATGATAGAACTATTATAGAGATGTGGTAACTATACCGAAAACATTTAATATTTAAATACACACTATGTTTGTTATGTACCGTAAATAATATTATAGTTTAATGGCCCAAATTTAACATTCCATTCCCATCCAATAATACGTTTTAACATAATTTGAGGAAGATTAAACAAACTAGTTATTTAATATGAGAAGTACTACGTTTTGACATAATTTGAAAAAAAAATGTGTTTTGACGTCATTCATAATTTTTAAGTTATTTTCAACAAAGAAAATAGTGTATGTTAGAAAACATATGATGATGATGGAAGCATTTAATTTCTATAATTTTGCTTATGAGTCAATATAAGTATAACTCAATTTTGTCAAATTTAAAAATAGTATATTTTGGATTTGCCCCCTGCAATTACCAATTATGAAAATATACTTATATCTTGAAGACGGAACTTATTTTGATGCAACATTAATTTAATTCGTAATTTCATGTACATTTTGGTTTTACAAAACAACATCGGAAACAAATATTTTTGCCAATTTTTCAAGTCTGTCACAGTCATATTTATCGTGATTCTAGTATAAAGATAGAAATATTTTATAAATTGCAATCATTTTATTTGTACGCAATGTGTACCGTTTTGCATTTTTAACGCGCCATTTGCATAATAAACTTACATTATGATTATCATTTTGTGAATTTTATTGTTGAAATTAAAATTAAATTTATATTTTAATCTTATTTAATTCTCTATATTTTTCGTATACATATATATTATATTATATAGTTAATGAACTGCTAATGACTTCCAAACATGTACATATTATATGCCAGCGTATATAATTTACTCATTAAGGGGTACATTTAGAACGAACACCATAATATACGACAATAAACAGATTATTCATTATTAAAAAGCACTCTGTATTAAAAGTTAGGCACGTTAAAAATAAATGTAAGATTGATATAAATATTATTAAAGTGTACTCACGAGAAATCTAATTTTTCTATCAAATTAAAATAAAAACTTTAAATTATAGTGATAATAATATTATTATCTCACATAATATATATAACAGGCAATAGTTAACACAAATTTCATTCCAATGACTTATTTTTTCAGAATATTGTTTTTTAAATTTTTATTTTGATATACAAAGTGATTATTTTATATGTATAATACTCGTTATTTCAAAATCCATTGAAGTTTTTGAAAATATATTTTTACATATCTTCCAATCTAAATATAATAATCTTTTTTAATACCTATATTTTATCATTGTAACTTTTCTAGTTTCTTACTTTTTTTGAATGACAAAATGCATTTTTAATTGCATATTCCGAAACAGAATATTTTTCGTAGTATTTTGATACATAAAAATTGAAATTCGAACGAGTAATTAATGAGTTATAAATCTATAATGTTTAGATGAGAGGAATGGTACCCTGCATCTTGATCTCATCCTTGATTTACAACTCTGCTCACCAAATTTTAAATACTTATAACTCATAAACAACTCAAACATCGATTTTTATGTATAGGAATACTTCAAACAATATTCTGTTTCAGAAATTATATAAAAATATATTTTTAAAATCTTTAATAGATTAGATTTTAAAATAACGAGTGTTGAATTATAATTATTATAAATCAAAATAATAAATATAAATCAGAGCATCATAAATATAATTTTGTTTTTAATATTTTTGTAATAGGTGATTTTAATCTAAGATTACTCAAACGCCACAAAAAAAAGATCGTTCGTGAATGCGTTTAGTCTAAATTTTTATATATATATTGTGCATGGGTCAGAGACTCAGAGAGAAAACAAATAGTGCGCTGACATCCTCTTGAGATTTATCGAAATTGTAATTTATGATACTATTAGTTAAACAAAACACAAAAAAAAATAGTATAGGTAATATCTACCATGAGACCATTTTGCTGATTCAAAATCAATAGTTTAATGAACTGCAAATTATGAAATTGCAATAAATAACGTTTAATGTTCAACAAAAATTCGAAAAAAACAGTCTAATTTTTTTTTTTTAATTTACAATAATTAATTAGGTGTTTCCACCTCTTTCCTATTTAAAAATTTATTGTTAACAATGATTTGAGATTTATATTGAAAATCTATATTTACCATTTATATACTTCGTTTACTTTACAATTTATAAGTATTTATAAATCTGCAGTACCTATAGTTTTAGTTATATTCCTAAAAAAATCCAAATAAAATTATTCAACAATACTCTACTCCATTTCAATGACAGGTAATTATTATTTCTGAAAATTATAAAGCGTGCTAAAAAAACATTTTTATTTTACTCAGATTTTATCTAATTTTTAACAAATAACCAATAGTTATCCGAAATAATCAGCCTTTGTAGTAACGTATGGAGTATTCTCTAGTATTCTCACATTTTTATTTTTGTTGACATCATCAATCATAGTTTCAAAAATATTATTTTCATATAATAAACGGTATAAAGTTTAAGAATATGAATACACAAAAATAAAAAAATAAATAGTAAACACATAGGTATATATAGATACCAAAAAATATTTCATATTTGTTTTTTACCAATTTTTATAATGGTTTTATTAAATTATCGTAATTGTATTGTATTCAAATTTCATTTTTGTAAGTATCATAGTTCCCTGAATTATTTAATTAAAATAGTTTTAAATTTGAACGTAAAGTCAGTTAAAGCATTATTATATCGTGTGATCAAAAAGCTATAAAACCTGCCTTGCGTTTGCGTTGAACTATAATTTCTTTTAACCTTTGGGCTTATAGACATCTAATGAACTTTAGAAAAAAAATGGTAACGTTGTTATTCAATTTATTCTATTTTTGAAGCACGTAGTAGGTACATAAATAATTATTTTTTAATACTCAATTCTATTGAACAGTTTAAAGGTTATCATTGATAATAGGCTACATTTTCCAGGGTAAATATTTAAAGAAATACGCGTTTTTCCATCTTATATATTTTTCATTAATAGCATAGTTTGCATTACAGAAAAACGGATGATCCGTAAAGATTTCTGAATTTTTTTCAACAACTAAAATCTTTTCTAAAAATGTATAATCAATATTAACTTTTAAAATTTTAAATAAATCATTTTTCGCTCATTATGATATTAACCAATTTTAAGATACGTACCTATAATGAAATAATAATAAATAATTATAGATAATAGTATAATACGTTATGATTATTATAAACTGATGAATATAAGTTATTTTATAGAAATCAAATCTTTCTAAAAGCATTTAGTAAATATTTGAATAATAAACCTTAAATGTACTTAAAATAATGTTCAAATTATTTACTTGATTACCTACTGAATAAGTAACTGTGAAAAGTATTTATAACATTAAGAAAAATAAAAAATAACAATCATAACATATAAACGTTAAATTTGTTAATTGTTTGGATACCAAAAATTATTAAATTAATTACTTAGTTTTTGATGCCAAGCGGCCATAATGATTGATAGTAAATAAAACGATATTTACCAACGTATTTCTGAGGATAATATTAAGTAAATTATGACGTGATATATAAACCGTCACTTCCCCTTTTAATGTTTCATCTAAATTCACATTTTCTTATTTCTATCGCGCAGGCCTTCATATCGAGTTCGTCACCTCCACACGCCAGTTTTTTCATACATATAGCTCCATCGATACGTCAGAAAATGCGAGACTCTAGAAATTACCATTGATGTTATTCGTCCGTCATTATATGTTCCGTGTACTCTGCACTAAGTATAAAGTTTTCCTTTTGATCTCCGTACCATTATGCAGCATCAACGATGGCATTCTCTTTCATTCACCAAACACGGCGAGCCAAACTTATCTTCAGCCCGGTCCTGTATACACATACCTATCATATAATACGCATCACAGTGGCCAAATCCCGCTGCACTATATTTTGTAAGGTATTCTCCAGTGAATCCCATTCGTTGTTTTTCATTCCTTTGTCTCGCGTTTTGTTGTTCGTCTACGGCTGTTATAAATTAAAATAATAATATGCTTAAATAATGTGCTTTTAATACAATGATGGTATTCGTGTAATATTCCATGTTGTAATGTCTGATCGCGTGTTTTTGTACTACGCTGTTCTTTCAAACTCAAACTCGTAAGGATCTATCCCTCGATTTCAAATATGGTTATAACATGGGGCAAATTCCAAAATGTAAAAACCACAAGAAAACATCACCAAAAAAAAAAAAAAATGTTTACATAAACTCTTTATATCTGCTTTTGCGTTTTGCTTATTTCGATATCATACTTTTAGGTAAATCTAGTACGTGATATATTTATTGAATTACGAAAAATAAATAGGTACCTAATTTAAAGTATTAAAATTAATTATTTATAATATTATAATCAATCATGATATTAAAATGTTGTCGGATTGTCGTTCTATTATAATATACGTGTAGTTTCAACTGTTTCAAAGCGTACCTATAACCGCATACAATTGTTATATTAACTTATTGTATAACATCGTTAAAAATCAACTTAAATTAATTTTCACAGCAATATTTAATACTGAAATAATAACAAACGGCAAGTTTTCAATAGAATCAGTATTTCCTTTAATTCAAGATAGAAAAAAAAAGAAAAAACTTATGAATTAATAAATGATACGATAGATACAGTTCTAAAACACAATTCTTAAGAACGAACGAAGTACCTTCCTAATTTCTATTTTTATTATTATACCATATAAGAATGATAAAAGTAATAGCTATCTTGATAAAATCAGTCAACAATATATGAAATTTAGATAGATATTTATACATTTAAATTTCCTTATTGTTTTAATTAAACTAGTTGTAAAAAAAATAAATATATGAAAAATAATTGATATTTTCAACTAACCAGTAAATTAAAATAGTTTGAAATGATTAATCATTTTAAATACCTAAATCTAGTGAAGAAAATAATTTCAAAATTAACTACGCCAAAAACTACAGAAAGTAATATTGTAAAGAATTATATGCGTAAGTAGTTATATTATATTCATACCTAGTTTAAGTTTACTATACAATTTTATTGAATAAATTTATAATAAAAATAAAACAATAATATTAGACATAAGTTAACTTTTTTTTGTTAGGTATTTCATAAAAATGATATAGGTATGATTATTAATTATTATTATAATTGTTTTAAAATAATATGCGTAATATGTTAAAATTTAGTAAAATAATGATCAATAGTATAAATAACTAGTTTGTAATCGTGGTTCACGATGCCAGGGTAGTACCACATTTCCCGTAAATATAAACATAGGGTTCTGAATTTTAAATATTTCAAAATTAAAAATTCCTAATTTTTTTATTTTTCTTAAAATATTAAAAAATATTTTTTCTTTTTTTAAACGTGTACGGTTGTAGATGATTAGAAATAATAATATATTGATTACACGCAGAAAATATTGATAGTAAGTAATCAACCAAGATTTATGAATTACATACTATAGTATGTTAATGGTTATAGATTAAGTTTTTTTAACTGTATAACTGCTTAAACTATGATATATTGCCATATTGGTATTGATTTTATTAATATATTATTGGTTATCAGCTAGGGCTTGGAACTTAATGATCCTTAAAAATACTAAATATGAATATGCTCGTGCGTTTAAAAAATTACAAATATGCTCTTATATTTTTTTCTATACATAATTTTTATTTGTACAAATATTTTATTAAACTATAAATAATATAGTAAAGAACATAGTAATAATTAAGTAATAAATTCTGGTTTTAAATTTTTAATCAAAATTAAATTAATAAATATGTTTATAAACGTTCTTTCAATAAAATAAATCTATCTGTAAATGTTTCTGTGAATATATTAATCGAGACTGACAGTAATAATATTTACGATCTTCGGGTAAGTCTATTAATGCCACGAACAATAATTATATTGAATTATTTTCTAGAAAAGTATTTAAAGAAAATAGTCTATCATAATACATACTATAATAGACAATAAAAAAATTAATTACTTTAATACTAAATCTCAAAAAACTTATCGTGAAATATATATTAGATAATAACATTTTTGTTCAAAATTTTTTCGTATACAATATGATGATACGTATTTTATTGAATTGAAATTTAACACCTCCGTTACAGTGACTCACTCAGCATCTGAAGAATGGTACCCACTTGCCCGTCTGTTTAAATTTTAATGTTATTTAATTATATTGACGTCATCTTCTTTAAAAATTGTGTTAAATTATTTCAGTACCAATTTAAATTTACCATTTAATTTATTCAGGAATCTAGAAACATTCGGGGGAATTTAAAGATTAAATCATCTTAACGGAGTCTATGAACAGGTAAAAATTGATGTCCTCTCCCGCCTTTCAAAAAAACTAAGTGCGCTACTGAGAGCTAAGTTAATTATGTATAAGTATTATAATCGCTGAACTAATAAAATTTTGTATTGTCGTCAACCGTAAATCGTTTTCAATCTCGTTCGTGCGTTGTAATAAATTATCTAGTAATTCTCCAAAACCCGACGGCCGACACTTTTTGGCCAAATTATAAGCTCTGTTACTGGGAAATAATAATATCATCTACTGCCGTTCTCATATAGGGTTAAGGATCCTCTAAAGTTATAACAATTAGTCAAATATTATCGTGCTCGAAATATACCCTTTTCTTCGTTCGTCGATTATTCGCGCCCTTTATTAATGGTTCCGACCGAAACGTTGAATACACCTCTATCCAACAACACTGTTCAGATTTTAGTTCGATGATGGGTAACACCAAAAACGCATTTATACGTCGTCCATACACAATGATTGATGGATTGTTAGGGATGGACTGGATTGTTACTTACATATTTATATATATTATCTGTATTCTGTATAAGCACACACGCGCAATAATGAAGAAAGTAATATTGTTTTGTTCAAAGTATTAACTTTAACACATTGAGTATAAATAACAAAGACGTGAATTAAATTTTAAATTTATTTCAAAACTTTTAAAATAAACAATTTTGAGATAAATATCATTAATTTGAATTGTTGTATTAGAAAATAATATAATAAGAATATTTTATAGGTTAAAACAAAGCAATAATATAACGTTTTGTACATCTGCAGACTTGAAGGTATCGGAAATTAAATGAACGATCTATGAAAGAGCTTTTATATTCATCGTTTAAATATGTAATTTCGTCAACATTTGAACTTCAAATATTTATAAAAAATAATTTTGTTTATTTTTAGATTTTTTGGTTATAGTATGAACTACTAATGGAAAATTTTATATTCAGTTTTTAAATCTTAGATATAAAAATAAAAGTTTTTATAAATTTCTAACCAAAATAACTTGAAAATATTTGTGATTCTGATAAATTTCTACAAAATTCTAATTTTAAATGCATATTAAAAAAAAAAAAAATTGTGCCATTATATTTTTATAATTCATGTATCGATATATTGAGAACAGCTGATGTTGAATCTTGTATTTAACTTTCAAGAATTTTAACCCTGCTAATAACTTTAAAAAAAATAGATTCCTATTAATAAATACAAGTTTATTTTATATTATTTTTGAATTTTCTATACATTTTTGAAAATAATTTTTGCTTTTCGTATTATACAATTATTATAACAATTAAAAATTTAAAGTTAAAAATTTTGCTAATAATTAGCGTTTCAAATTATTTTAATCTATTATTTTTATTTTGTTATTTGGTCTTATACCCGTTTTAAATGTATAAAAACTCAAGTTAACCTATCTACTGTATAGTCATACTCTATTGTTTATTATATGTGTATAGTACGTTTCGATTGTATAACTAATCATTAAGTAGGTCACTCATTTACTGTAATGCATATTATGCTTAATTTGAATTTAATAATTAATTATTTCTTATAAAAAACGTTTCTGAGAGAAGACGGTACATAGGTACTTTAATAATTTTTTTGTATAATATTTGTATCTACTATTATCTCTGTCATTGGCAGTTTAACAATTGATGCTATTTCACTAAAATAATAATAGTTTGGTATAAAAAACAAGGGTTGCTAAATTTAAACTTGGGGATGCTAAAGACCTTTTTTCGCCTCCCTAATTGCGCTATGTAAACTTCTATTTAGAGGCTGTAAATCTCAACTTATTCCAATAATTATGTATACATGTATGTTTACTAAGTTAACTTAATAAGTGATAACAAAGATAAGATAAAACTAGACAATTAACTGTTTTAATTGATTCGTGTATTCAAATAAAAGTTTATTATAATTTTATATTTTTATCCTACCTCGATGGTACGTCAAAAGAAAAAAAATAATAATGATAAAATAATACATTTTTATGAGAGGGGGTCGACTGGATATGTTTCCTAAGAGTAAAAAAATTCAAAACAAATAGTCTTTATATACATTATACATTAATTATTGTGATCACCTAAATTAAATTGTAACTTTTACTATATCAATTCGGACTCATCTTAACATTTTTAATATAAAATATTAAACACACACGAATTGTGTCAATTTTTTTTATATATATACATTTAAAGAATGACTTAGTTCATTTATTAATTTAAAACACTAGGTAATGTTTCATTTTAATTTTGATTTAAATAATGAATACTAAAATGTAACGAAGATTTAATTTAAAATTATTAGTAAATCAATGTCAAATAAAAATTATTGAAATCATTATATGCATACGAAAAGAAAAACACACTAACGTGGCAGAGAGAGTGGTTGGTTGAAAAATATTTATTTCGTTTCATCGTTTATGGTGTTGGTCGTCGGCTGCAATGGGATAGCAGTATAAATTATGCTCGTTCAAAAATCTTCCCTGGCTGAATTCGTTTTCCCTACGACAACACCTGCAGCCGTCTGCAGTAGGTATAATATATATCTTCTATATTATAGTGTTTGACAACTCTTTCCGGCTGATTAATCACACGACAATGATACAAACGGCAGACGACATGAAAGGCGTGCAGTTGTTAGGCAACTAAGTTTCGCGTGAAAATGACGTAAAAAATGGATATTTTTAACAAAGTTTCGGTGAGAGATGAAAGAAATGGTCGTCGTGAAGAAATCAAAACATGTAAAAACCATTGAATAAAATTGAAAAAATTACTCTTTTGCCTACGGACAGCGACAATTCGACAACACAGATTTATAGGATATTTGAACCCACCGGATACAAAATTTTAACCAGAATGAAGAATGGAAAACTGTCAAATCGTGTGTAAATATATAAGCGCGCGCACGATATATATAGATATCAAAGACATTGTTTTCTACCCGCCGTTTCCTTGGTAATGTCGCAACGAATAGTGACGGCTGAAAGTCAAATTAGAGTTAAGACCCATGTATTATAATAGATGATGTACAGAGTTTCTTATAATCGAAATGTCGCGTGGATAATAAGCCAGCGTGAAATGAAAACAAAACTTTTCGCGCACGACAATTAATTTACAGTGCCAAAAAAGAAAAAAAAAACGTAAATAAATGAAAGCATGTCTAGTAACTTATTTAACATTGCCTAACTTATGGCCATTATTTATACTGCACGTTTTATTTACTTATTTTTTATCTTAAGCACTCCATACGTAAATTATTGAATTACAAAATAAATTAATTGCGATAAAATTTAATCGAAAAAGTGAGCAAGTAGATACCGCTCTGCAGTTCGGCACCGAGTGCCTTCTACTTGTTACTACATACGACTTCGTCGTTGATTAAGTCACTGTGATGTATGTGTTTATCTTGAATTTAATGATAAATATACGTAAAAACGATTCTGAGCGGAAACAGTCTGTCCTATGTAATATTACTGAGTATACATTTTTATAAGCATTTTTTAAACTACTTATAGTGTATATGTACACAACAAAATCTAAATCCTTGTAGAATCAATGCATTCAATATGCTGCTCATCATTTAAAACAACCATTGAAAAATTAAAATATTCGTTATTACATTGCTTTGCTCAGAATTTAATTAATTTGTTATGATTTTGAGCCCGTATTAAACTAAAACAACAGTGGCTTGGTGAACTAATTTATTTTTCGCTTCTATAACTTCCAAGAATAAAGAGATAATAATAGTTTAGGTTATTATATTGTAGTAGTACTGCATTTTACGGTAAATGTAATAAAACGACGGACAAAATAATACACGTTGTTAGTTTACATGCAAATTGAATGTTGGGGTCGGCGAAAATGATAAAATATTGATTACTTTTGTTTTAAATCGCAAATAACAACAAAAAATAACTGTTATTGTGACCCTAAAAGTAAAAACTACTCAACACTTTCTATAATTATATTGTAACAACAATTCGATAACTACTATCATTATTCGTTACCACCTATTACATTTTATGATTCGAGACGAATTTTCGTTTTTTTATTTTTTTATAATCGTGGAAAAAATTACATTTTATTAAATTGTTGAATAATGTGCACAGTATAGTACATCTACCAAAATGTTTTAGGTTGACACGTTTTGAACAATCTTAGCTCACGAGTTAATTTATTTTTTTTAATAAATTTGAATATGGTCATATAGATCACAGCTGCAATTATAATATTATACTATTAGGTAGGTATGGACTATATAGTCATATATGTGTCATATTCATATATAGTACTATATAAACCAAAGTGATACAAAGTGAGTATGTAAGAAGTTGATTGTAGTTATAAAAGTAAAAAAAAATAATATAATATTGATGGTTTTTGAAATAAATAATTAATAGTAATAAAACAATATTATGATAATATATTATATAATAAATCGTCGCTTTTTTGTCACCTACCATAAGTGATGGCCCATAATTTAACTTATAAATTACAATAGTCATCTACTATGCTAAAAATGTCATAAATTGGTGCAAAACATTCACCGACTAGTTCAGTGACAGTATTATTATGCGTAGTACATTAAATATGAGAATACTATTGGCATGTTTCGGTGTAATTGAACGAATAAGATGGCTTTGACAACAAAATAAAATAGTATCCTTCTGATCGTTAACTATATTAATTGAGATTTGAAAAATGAAGTCAAGTTGGTAAAACGGAATGATATCGAAGGTCAAAAGTAATAAAATGTATTTATTTATATTATTTTATATATTATGTATGATAATTATATGCCGATCACAAATATACATACAATAGAGGTATTTTAATTAGTTAGAGGCGGAAAATACTCTAAAGATGTGGGGTAGGGTAGATGAATAATTGATATAATATAATAATTGGAAGAGACAAGGAACGAAGTTTCTTAACTGGCATGTTAGGCGCCCTAAATAGTGACACCGGATAAATAATAATGACAATGAATCAATTGTTAAAATGGATGAGAGTTTGCTAAAGAATTCATTTTAAAACAAAATGTATATATTATTCTTTAAACTTAATCATTAAACACGAGTTAATGCTGAATAAGAAATATTTACATTTATAATTTAAATTTTAACATATTATCATAATATATCTGCATTACATAATATTATATACTATATTTTATATAAAATGTCATCTTTTCAAGACAATAATGAAGTGGAAATGTGGTTCATTTTGTAGTGTGCAAACTTTTTTGATTTCTGAAACAAACAATTTGACTTTACAAAAACAAATGGTTTTTTCCGAATCACTGAGTATAATAAATTTAAATATTTATAAGTTAAGAGATATATATGCGTTTTTATGGGTAAAAAAATATTCCTGCAATAAATTAAAATGTAATAATATTTAAATATTCTACCCAGTATTATAATTTATTGTTGTATATATAATTTGACTAGGTAAACGAAAAAAAAAATAACTGATTTAAATGTATTTAGTATTATAATTTGCTGTTGGTTTATTATTTTGTATTTTATTTTAAAATTCGATAGAATCGTAATTTATAAAATGCTTTTAACGAACAATAATATATGTAAGAAGTGTAGTGGTGCTTTGTTAAAATTGCATTACAGTTTTTTTCACGGACATTTTATATTGTTTTTTATTAAAAGTAAAATATATAACAAATATTATTTCTTTTTTTCAGACATTTAAGAAATTCTTTTTTTTATCACCTATTTTCAATGTAAACGTTTAACTTTGTATTTATTCCTTTGGTGAGTATTATATTTACAGTTAACATAAGATTATTAGTAATGAAAAGAGCTCCATCTCAACAAACAACTCAGACATTTTAATTATTTTACAAAAATTTAATATAATTATATGAATATTTCTTCAAATATTGAATGCTCTTTGATCTGTTGTTTTCTTAATAAAATATTTATTATTTTATTCAAATATCTTATTGTGGTTAACTGAAATATAATTTTAATTTATTGACGAAAAACTAAATACAGTTAATAAAATGGGTATATTTTTCATATGTATTCTTAATTCTGTTACAGTTGAATCTAACAGTCAATTTGAAGCAATACGTACTTATCTGAAGGAATTAGACGTGATTGAGAATGTTTGGATTGGTTTGAAACGTAATAGCGAAGCTAGTGAATTCACATGGACGTAAGTATTTTACTTATTTATTTACCTGCAATATTGTGATGTTTAAAAATGGAAATACAATAACTAAATTTGAAAATTAAAATAAAAACATAAATTATAACTAAAAGCCAAATTTTACACAAAATGCATGTTATTATTTTCAACAGCATATACAATATACATATAATAAACAAGTTTTCATAAATTTTACTCAATAAAACAATACAATTTTAAGTTGTCCATTCTTAATTTAAATACATTTTTCTGCATAATATTATGAATATAAAATGTTATTTAACCACTAAAAATTTAAAAATACATCTTTAATAGAATTTAGACTTTGATTTTATGTACCATGTATTTTCTTCCTAAATCTATATACTGTTATAACTTTTTTATATATAACGTACAGTATTTTCAAGAGAGATTAATGTGTTAAATGCAATAGTAAGAAGCAATTCGAATATGCCCATTCCATATTAGGCACCTATACTGTCTGCCTATAAACTGTTTTATCTTATTTAATTACACGAATGGATTTATTCTTTGTTCTCGATATACCTATATAAAAATGAATACGATAAAATATTACAGATAAGTACATAATAAATAATGATGTTAGTTTACAAATTGCTGGCGTCACATGTGCACGTGAAATAGGTACTTTATTTTTACATTATATATATCGTGTATTTTGAAATTAAAATGTCAAAAGTTCTAAATTCAAAACTTTTATCTATTAAAAAATAGGTTGAATTATACAATAAATTGGGTGAAGTTTTTAAGATGATGAATAATAGTACAGTATTCTGTCAATACCTATTATCAAAAAACGTTAATTGTTGAAAAACGAATTCAAATTGATCAGTACCTATTTTTTTTTTCATTTTTAGAAAAATATACTATAACCAATACATATTCAACGAAAGTATATTAAGGATAAATTATTTAGATTATTATATTGTTATTATACAGAAAATTAAAGTTGATATAGATTTATTATTCACAAACAACCGATATTATATTAACCAAAAACAGTTTCAGTTGAGTTTAGTTAATTTATAATAATAATTATTATTATTATGTATTTAATAAATATTACATAATATAATATAATTAAAAATTATAACTATAAATCTCATATGAATAATATTATCGTATTCATCAACTACTTTTATGATAATTATATGCACAGTAATTACCAGCCCCTCGCCAGGAGTGGATACTTTAGAGAAGAAGTTCCACGTTCATCGGACCCAGTTTGCGTTGTCACTGACCCTACGGCCAACTTCAAATGGCACAGCTTACACTGCGGAGGTCCAGAAGTAGCATCATTCGTTTGTGAACTCCCAGGTATTTATATTATAAAATTTATTATTGAGCTAATTTAAAAAAGTATATATATTAATCTGCAAAATTAATGGTACATACCTACAAAATATTCAGAGATCGAAAACCAACTTATGAGAACTATACTTAACACGATAATCAAAAATATATAAATATAAAATATTTAAGCTTTAGTTATTAAAATTAGAAATGATATAGATTTTTAAGTACAAAATACGTATTAATTTGACAATGTTTGTGATGACAAATTAGATTTTTAAATATCTATAGCAAAAAAAAAAAAAAAAATAGGCAAGTTGATTCCGCTCTAATGTTCTGTAAGTATCGAATGGATCACTGTAATATATATACGTATATGTTGAATTTTAATTCAATAATTTATTATTGTACGAAAAGCGCAAATTTGAGCAGAGACTTTCGGAATCGTATCATCTTACGTATATCACTATTTTATCGTATTTTTTTGACTATATACATTAATATAATACTTACTTATAAAAAAAAATACACTCGTCATTTTAAAATAAATACATTCATTGCTCCGCTCAAAGTCTAAAATCCAAAAAAGACTTAAAATGTTTGTAAATAAATTTAAATTAATCTAAATATTTTGAAAATAACTTAATGATTAAGTTAACGAGTTTAAAAAACTCTAATTTATTTATTTTGTAAGAATATTAAGTATCTCTTAATTATTTACCTAAAACAAAAAACAAAAGATGTTATCAGTTTTCACAAACTCTTATTGCATAAATATTTCCATTTTCAGCTGTCTTTTGATAAATTTTCTAAATTGATAAAAGTACTCTTAATTTACTACTTTCGACTAATAAGATTACCAACTAGATACAATATAATACTATGAACCATTCGTAATGTTGATATTGTAAAACGTGATGCCCCAGGAACAAATTTAAATGTAAATGCATTATGCATATATTTAGTAGAATAAACTATTTGAAATATGGTGAGAAAAGTAGGCAATTTAAATCATTCTTGTCGAGGTAATACCAATTTTATTTTAAATTTTTTATCATTTTTAACTTTTTTGCATTTTTAATGCATATTTGTAATTTATTAGTACATATTTTTGGTTTTGGCTTAAATTTTCACGTGTTTTTTTCTATCTATACAATTTTTTCAACTTTCTGACGTATAATAAAGAAGACTAATTACCAACAGCGAATTTAAGAGGGGCGAATTTTATATTGAATGTATTTTTTAAATAATATTTTGGTGGTTTTTGTGCAAAAAATCCGTTCTCAGTGACTCTACTCAAAAATACATCATTGTATAATCAATAAGTACATTTGTGTCTGTTTTCGGAGTCTAAAGTAAAATAATAATTTATTCGGGTTATTTTCTATCCAAAAAAGATGTGTGAAGGGAATACAGGGTGACGTATCACATAGTGCGTCACATATGTGGTTACGTTGAATTAGCATTATCGGTTTATGTCGAGTTAAATTATTGCATTAATTTGTTTAAATTTAAGAATCCTTATTTTTTTTTACCTTTTTCGAGTATTAGGCAAAATTAATTTAATTATATAGGAATACATTTTCAATAATTAATCGAGGTATAAATGTAAAAAATAAATAAACAAATATCTTATGTATATAATACTAATACATGATTCAATGTTATATAGTTCCATATTGGGCATCCAAGAGCAATGGGTGCATGACAAGTATGATGGAAGGCATGACAGTAACTTTTTTGCCAGAACGTCCTGCCATTCAACTCACAAAGGAATGTAGTCCAGGTGTTTCCAAAAACGTTACTTGCAAAGGAAACATGGTTTGTTGTAATCAAAATATTTAATGCAATTACAAATACAGTTAGTTTTATTAAAAAAGGCATGTGTGATGACAATTTTAAAATGTCTTATTAATATTATTACCATACCTACTACGTTTTACTGTTAATACTAATAAATTAACTTTGCCATAATTTCTTGATTTAAAAAAAAAATAAAGACGAACATGTATAATATCAACTATCAGACCTTTAACTTTAATTTAAATAGTATTATATAATGTATATTATATATTTATATTAAATACAATAATAGGTAAATAATACATAAATATAAGTATTATATTATAGAATAATAAATTTTAAAAGGAATTTAATTTAAAAATTTTAAATTATTTTAAATATTTGATATTTATGTGGTTTTACAATTTTATGAGATGAATAGACAAAGACTCATCTATTCAAAATGTATGATTAATACCTGATATTATTATGATATTTATTAATTAGCCTGACTAAATTAATTAAAAATAATTTTTAATTTAGTAGATACCTACAAGGTAATACGAACAATAACAAATTATTAAACCCACCAAATAACTCTAGGTATTATACATATTTTTATACATGTACTCTATTCATTTTGTGTACCATGTACATTATACTAAATTGTATCATATACATTATATCATTCTTGTGTAAGAGTTTATATATGTATTTATTATATATATATATATTATATCATTACTAGACAGGTGGTATCATTTTAAGAAGGTATATGTATCTGTAATTTTATGATTAGCTGGATTGCATTGTTCTTTCAGTTTTATTTTTTTAAATACCACCAAGCAAATCAAATTAAAAAAAAAATAATCTGCTGCAGTAGGATCATGATATAAGTACTTTTGGTTTCTTTGCATCTTAAACAAAACTAATGAAGTAAAATCATTCATTATCTTTTATTTTTATATGATACACATATAATGATAAATATATTATGATAACTAGTGAAAAAATATAATTTTCGTAAGTGAAAAAACTTATTCTACAGAATAATTAAAATTTAAAACATCACTCCATAGAAATTTACTACGTATAATATAATAATATATTTAAATTGTCTTATAATTTTTTTTCAAACTGACGACAACCACCTATTAATTCTTCTACACTTAAAAATATTTAGTTTGTTTTAAATTCTAAAACCCTCGTGGGCTACTTATCACGCTTATAGTTATTTAAATGAATCACAAAACAAATTGGTTATCTGCATTACTATCATTAACTAGTAGATAATCTCAATAGGAACATTTAAATCATTTTTATAAGAAATTTAATATTATTAAAAGCTTTATATTTTAAAAAAGATAACTGTTATATATGTATATCAACGTATATGTTACGCCACATTTATGAAATTGCCGATTTCGTGAAATCAGCAACGTTATCGCCGAATACGTGAAATCGGCAATTTGGCTACCAAATTTACGAAATCGGCAAATTTTGATTGCCGATTTCGTGAATTCGGTAACATATTATTATGACTTCTAATAGTGGATTATAAATAAACAATAATTTGCAGTCATTTAGCAACAATTTGCAAGCATATTTTCACAATTTGCAAGCCTATTTTTTAATCGAAAAAATTAAAAACTTTGGATGGGGCTGGAGACACATGTCCTTATCATATCATTGAAATCATATTTTCAAATATTTCTTGAACCATCATTTAGCAGCCAATTAGCCATGTTTGTTAGCTGGTAACTGGTATCAACATTTTTTGGTTAAAATAGGATATTTTTTATGGAAATTAGTATTTTCTATTTATTTGGAATTTTTTAATCAATAAAGAATATTATTTTTTATGAATATACACTATTAGTATTACATTTTTTATTAATTTGAACTTTTTATGAAATAATGAATATTTTAATTATTGAAGCTTTTTATTTCATAAAAATAATATTTATTATAAATTAGATATTTTTTATTAAATGTTTTATTTTGATCTACTAATTCAGTTTTTTGTACAAATACCTATTATCATTTTTATAATGTAGGGTTTTTTTTATAAATACCTATTTCAGTTTTATTAATTTAGGTTTTTTACAAGGATGACCATTAACGAGTTAATAAGTTAAAAGTTAAGTTAATTTTAACTTAATAACTTAAATTTAATTGATGTATTAACAAATCTATTAACTTAACTTTAAATTTAATTGAATCAAAACATATTTAACTTAACTGAGTTAAAATAAATCATTAACTTCCCCAGCCTTGGTTTTTAATCCATAAAGATTATTTTTTTTATGTATTATAGATTTTTTATTAATTTAGGATTATTTTTAAATTTTGGATATTTTATTTAACTTTTCTAGATTTATTCAGTTTTTTATTCCAACTAGATAAAAATCAATTCTTGATAAATTATTCTTAATTGAATAAATAAAAAAAATTATTCTATATTAAATAAAACAATCTAATAACTGGAATAAAATACAACCATGAAATGAAAATCTTATTTGGTTAAAAAAAGTCTAGTTGAAGACAAAAATGTTTATTGTAATAATATAAATGTAATTTGAAAAAATTTTTTAATAAGAACAAAAAGTTAGTAGCAATTTTTCTTAAGACGTTTGAAGTTCCTGGGTTAAAGTGGGGGGGCTAACTTGTCAAATTTTTTAAATATAATACAATTTTTTTTTTATTCACTTTTTTTACACATTAAAATGAATTTATTATTTTATTATATTTCCGGTTTTACACATTTATTTAAATTAAATTATGTATATATTTTTTTTAAGAAGTCGCCTTTTTTATTTTTTATATACATATAATATTTATTATTACAATTTGATTTTATTATATTTCTGGCGTTTTATACATTTATTCAAATTAAATTATGTTTTATAATTTTTTAGAAGGGTCTTGCCGATTTCACATATTCTGCGACAATGTTGCTGATTTCATGAATTCGGCGTAACATATATACATTATTACATTTTCATCAGTTAGATTGTCAAATTTTCATCAAAAAATGTTTTGTGTTTACAATTTATTAATATCTATAAAAATATATATGTATAATGTATTACGCAATAGTGCAACATATAATGTATAAGATTATTATCAGTCCTTACTCCTTATTAATACTTTCTAGGATAGCAGCATTAGCAGCCACCGATTTTTATAACACTAATTATTCATTAATAAGAACTTAATTTTCATTTTAATTTAATTTTTTACTAGCTAATTAGTTTTATTATATATTTTAAATTTTAAATTTTAAACGCATAACCAGATAAACTTTTATAAAATGTATTTTTGAAAATTGTATGTACGTGTAAATTGTATATTTGTATGTTGTATGTTGTATCAACTAAACATTTGCTTTATATTTTAGAAACAATCGGAAATAATCGAAAAATTAAGCTGTCCAAATTCTAATAAACCAATGAAGACGTTATTTAAACCAGTCAAACCTGAACTAGCTGATATTAAATTAAAAACAACAACCTCAAGTTCAGAATCAGGTAATGTATCAAAAATCTTAATTAACCAAAATAAACATGATGAATGTTATATTTTTAAGCCAATACATATTGATAAACTTATAAGATTATTAAAATAAATAGCTACCTATTCAATGTTGCTAAATATTTAGCATATTTATTTTATACGTAACTTTTGTTAAAAATGATGTTTGCCAAATTACCTTATGAACTAATGAAATTATTGTATATTTTATTATAATATTTAATGCGTATAATAAATTCACTAATTATCATGATAAGTGAAGTTTGTTATGGTAAATCCATTAATTAATATTGCTTAAATATTCAATTAAACATTTAATTTTTAAATTGTTTAGTTAGGTATAACAAAACACATAAATATGTTTATCTCAAATATTTAAGACTTTTTAAAAATTCTTCATCAAGCAAAATTATGTTTATAAATAGTAGAGTTATATAATGCATACAATAAAATGAGTATGTGTATGACATATTAAAATTAGATGTGCCTCAGTATGAAAACAAATCAAATTACAAATCTAACTAGGTTATGCCAATCAAAATACAAGACATTCTAGACAAAACCTATGATAATTTCATTATCAATTTTGGAGACATGGAAAATGTTATTGTTAGTTTTGGTATTAAAGTCTAGTACTGTGATGCATTCACGACCCAGAATAGGATTTCGTTCTATCGTATACGTTGCACAACTAGAAAAAACACAAAATATCATCTTTCTTATAAGATAAATATATATTCTTTAAGTTTCGCCTTATAACTAGCTTAGGTTGTCAAACACGAACCAATAAGTGAGGAACCATACATTTCGTAATAGCTTAAACATTGGCCTTACCAAAGCGTATAATTACAATTTAGATGTCTATTATTCTATCACAACGCATACCAAACCCTGAATAATATGCATATCGTTTTCAGACGTCGAAGACTACGCTATCGAGATGGCCACGATTGCTCAGTACAACGACGAAACGTTCCAGTCGATATCTAAAGTGATGGGACGCAGTAGCGGTAGCATGATCAACTTGCCACAAGAGATGTCGATTGCGCAAGAACCTATTAAGTCGTCAGGCCGGGGAGGTTTTGACACCAACGGCATTGATTCGGCGTTTATCAGTGGCCAGACCGAAACCACCAGTACCGACGCTAGTAGCATCGGCATCAGTACGAGCACCCGCACAAACACCGCCAGCTCCGTGCCCAGTACAAACACGGTAACCGGCTCCAGCACTACCAGTACATCTAGCACCACACCGAAAAGCGAACCGAAAACTACGTCGTCGACGACCGCGAAACAGATGACGAAAACGACGCCCATCGAGACCGCTACCGAGACGACGACACTTGCCGATTTGGTCAAGCTTGGCACAACGTCCGGCACCACGACCCATTCGACCACCGTAAATAAAGCGACCACCTCGCCCGGGAAAACAACCACAACGGGACGAATTGTGACGACGGTTGGAGGTACTTTGACCGGTGGCAGCCAACCGACCGAAACCTCGGCCACCACACCGGCGACCACCACCACCAGTAACAATCACCATCAGCCGCGCGCCAATGCGACCAACGCCAACGCAAACCAACGCGTCTACGCCACCACCGCCGTGCCCAAGAGCCGGTCGGCTGCACAGATGACGACCACCGAGAAGATACACACCGTGGCCAAAATGTTGACCGCCGAGACCGGTGACGTCCGTCGGACCACCGGCGACAGTCGCCGGCCGACCGCCGCCACACTGGCAGCCATCGCAACAGTCGTTGCGAAAATCCCGTACACCGTCGCTGCCGCGTCCGCCACTGCCACCAGCACCACCGGCCGCCCGCTGAACTCATTGCGTTCATACGCCAACAACGGCAACGGATACGTGGCCAAGACGAACGACGCCCCGACCATCGAGCAACCGATCCGCGTGTACAAGAAAATCGATTTCCCGGAATTGCCGATCAGCAACGACGGCGATTACGCGCGCAAACCCACGGCCACCCCGTTTTCCGGAACCTCGGCCACCGCTACGTTTTCCAGCCCCGTGAGCGCCGCCACCAAGACCGGGTACAATAATGCGGCGACCACGTGGTCTTCGACCCGACCGACCGTGACCGCCACTACCACCACCAGCGCTTCTACCAAACATGACGACGCTCTCAACAGCGGTACATACGCTGCCACCGAAACGGCTACCACTAACACCGTGCCCGGCACGTCGCCCGCGGCTGTTGCCGTCGACGAATCAGACGACAGCACTCACAATTGGAACCTTATTTCGTCGTCCCCGCCGTCCCCGCCCGCCAAAATGGCCAACGACGCCGCCTCCGCGACCCCGTTCGACATCACATCCTCCGCCACTGATGTTACAGCTGCTAACGCCGCCGCAGAAGCCGTCACCGTCACCGCCGCCGTTACCACAACCGCCAGTACCAGCGCCGCTAGCACCACCACTGCCGCTGCTACCGCCGCCGCTAACCACCGGAAAATCGCCAACTACGACGCATATACCGACCACCCGAATCGTAGCCGTCACATAGTCCGCCCCAAACAACAGCACCATCACTCCTACCCGTACATCTTGTACAGACTTTTGGGATAAACGGCATCCTGTGTCTCCCACCTCCCCAGCGCTTCAATCACTTACGATAATTAATGACCGTGATCTATCGCCAACACCATTTAATTTCCTGCTCATCTCACATCCGTCGTCCTCAACCCCTAACCGAATTGCATCATTACAATATTACTGCACATAATACAAAACACATTCATTATATTTAGGTACTACTGTACGCCGTTCTGAGTTATTTCCTTCCGCAGTGTGCCCCACGAAAGTGACGATCTACAGGTGCAAACATTTTCTCATTAAGTGCTCAATTCACCATTTTGCTACACAATTTTTTTTACGTTCGTGATATTTTCAGCCATAGGTATTTCAGTTTTCAAAAATTCCTATTCATATAGACTAGCCAGTTTACCTTTCGTAGGTTCACGAACTCATGATAAACTGTTCATTGACAAACTAACCGGGTCTCAACAAATAAGTTTATGACGAAATAAATAACATTATATGATTCCAATCGAATCTATAATTTATTAATCGTTTTTCACTATCTTAGTACTCGGCTTACGACTAAAATTAAAATTTCCCTATAGATACAAATTTAAAGAAGCGTGAGCAAAAGCTAGGTGTTCTTGTCAGACAAAGAGTTATATTTCCCGGAATACAATGATTGAATTTAAAATTCAATGTTGATTCTAATTTTTAAATTAAAAAGTAAAACATAAAATCAATAATAATTTTACTTTCTTACGGATAATATTGATATTCAATAGGAATACTTTATGATTTAAATTGTTTTTGATTGTCGTTTGTCATCAGCTTGCATTATTCAAAACGCACTTATTTGATTATTAATTATCAACAATATTTTAGATTTGACAATAGTTATGAATTGTAATTTATATTAAAATAATATTATACTGCTTTTTCAAATTTTTCCATTTATATAATATTAGTATCAATAGTTTGAATAAATTATTAATTTAATCAATCAATTTATAGTAAAAATGAATATCACATAGGTAGACGATTTAAATAATTAATAAATGCAACAGCCAATAATATACAATAATATGATACATAACAAAAAAAAAGATTAAAATTTGAATAGAACTAATTATTCCTCTAATTAATTATTTTTATAAATTATGATCATAATATAATATAGGTAAATATATGTAACTACTCGTTATGAACAGGTACTATTTAGTTTATTTCAATTGTATATGCAGATGAATTCTTTAATATTAAAATCGAAACTATTTTGTACGACTTGAGACATAGATAATTAATAATTATTTTTATAATTATTATTATTACACATGACAATGATTTTATCAACCCTGATATAACCAAATTCATGTAATCGAGCGTATTTTGAAACATAAAAACGTTATAATTCTGAGTAAAACGGTAAAACGTTTATTATTAAAATAAATATCATGATTCATTACATCAAATATTAAAATATTACATATATAACCTATATTATAATCTTATTGAACATGTTTACAAATTGTTCACATCATACAGTGAACCTGTTAAAGTTCCAATTATAACGTTATTATTATCATCATTATTAATTATTATAAAACAAATTAATTGATTATTAGTAGCTTTGGTTCCAAAAAAGGAAATATTTTCAACTTTTAAAGTAGTTTTTACTGTGAAAACATTTTGTAACGTTTGATATGTTTATTGTGTTTGGCTAAATTCATAACATTTACAATTTTATATATAACTATCTACTTATAAAGATAAAAGTATATTTTTTTTTTACATAGAAAATATAATCTTTATCTTTTAGATACTTATCTAATAATTTTGAACGAAATGTAAAATTTTAAAAGTATTAAACTGTGGTCAGCGGATTCTACACAGAGTACCCGAAAATGTTTGCTTTTATTAACTCAACAATATCATATTGTAGGTAACAGGAAGTCGATTCGTCGCAATATAGCTTTAAGATGATTTAATTATTAATTATTTTAAACAATATTGTAGTTTGATGTTAAAAATATTTACCTATTTAGTAGTTAGTTATTGAAGGTATTGTGTTTGTCAATTTGTAGTCATTTGTAGTATTTTGAAATATAATAATCTTTGCTGTCTAAAGTCAAATATTTTATTCATTTTCTACATTTTAACTTTACCTATACCTAATCTTTTTACAAATCAGTGTCATATTTACGGTGATCCTGATGATACGTTACCTCAAAGAATTTCGATTCCAAGCGAAACAATGAACGTATATTAGTGTTATAATGATGTGTTATTTATTTATTTTCTTGGTGGGTCTGTCACCAGTCATTGCATTTGGATCAGTAAAAATGTTTCAACCTATAACTGACTGTAGTTTTGGTATAAAATTGAATGTTACTTTGAGTGGTCAAGTTTAAAATTTTTATATATTTGAAAAAATACAAAAAAATGGCAATGTCTTTGGAACCCCAATTTATGACAAAAAGTTGGTACCCATATGAAAAACGATTTTAAACAGAGATGATCTGTCGACTGTCAGCCTGTATAATTAATAGTATATTTCATGGTTTAGTAATAGTGGTAATCATTGATATAGCTATTAAAGTATTTTATTTTACTTTTAGTATTATGGAAGGTTGATTTAAAATCTACTGAAAACATAAGTAGCATTTAATATATTATTAGTATTTAATCATTATAATAATATAATATATTTATACCATATTATATTCTTGTTATTAACTATTAAATTAAAATACCACTTTAACGTAAAACAAAGTGCATAGTACCAATAGATCACATCTTAAAATTAATTCGCGTATTTTGATAATTTGTTGCGTATAATACAATAATTTGTAAAATGTTTAAATTCTGAGCGGAGTGATAAATGTATTGATTTTATCAAGATGTATTTTATTTTTGTGGATGAAATGTTTCGATTTTCAAAAATGAAATATGAAATTAGAAACTTCAAAATTCCTAGAACTTATTTTTATAGTCGGAAACAGATCCGTGCCGTGGAGGGGGGCTAGGGGGCATACGCCCCGGGCGCATGGTTTAAAGGAGCGCCAAAAAAATTGAAATGCATGATAAATAAAATAGGGGGCGAATATTTTTAATTTTGCCCTGGGCACCAAATCTTAACGGCATGTCGCGGCACGGCTCTGGTCGGAAAAAACAAACAAAAAATCAAGAAAAAACGGAGAAAAACTCGACTTTATCTTTCCCTAAAATTTTTTTTAGGTACGGCCCTGTGAAGTAATTATACCGATACGGCAATACATCGCCACTATGATAAAAATTATAATAAGGTTATTCGGCGTAAACTTACATGATACATCATATAAACAAAATCTATTTTGCAAAAACCGGTTTAACGTAAGTATTTCCATATTTTATAAAAAAAAATTTGAATTATTAAAAAAAATACTGGAAAAATTGTACTGTTAACTCTCAAAAGGTGATTAAAAAGATAGAAAAAAAACACATCATTGTAAAATCAATACATTCATCACTTAGACACTTCCCTTAAAATCTAAAAAGTATCTATATTTATAATTATAGGACCTTGACACACTTAAAGTTTTGATGCTTTTTGATATGACGATATTTACTATATCACACTAATACATTACCTATGCGTTGTTATTTTCGCTATGTCTTGCATTCATATTTCATATTTTCACAGACCACAACAGTTCGTAACTTCAAATGATCCTAAATAGACAGTCTATCTATAAAATAGACGTAGGATTGATAAATAACAGTAAAACAACTCCAATAATCTGATTTTTATCTTACACATGTGTGCATAATTATGTGCATAATACATACCTATATATATCAATAGATATTCATATTATTCTGACACCGCATAATTTTTAATCAAAACAATTAAAATAAATTCTTTACTTTTACATGTTAATTTATTTATACTATATAATCGTAAGTAAAGTAGGTAATACAAATTACACATTAAAACAAATCAGCAAACGGTTATATTTATTGCTAGTCCTCAACTATATTTGGTTTTTTAGACAGACTTCTAAAAATGAGGGACGGGTACCTACATACAATTAATAATGATCGAGATCGAGAATAGATTTTTATTTTAAGAATATAAGTTGTAAACTAACATTTTTTTTTTAAATAATTGAATGTCAATCTTATGTTTTGATGAGGTACCTATTGGAATTTCTACGGCCTTACATAAAAAAAAGCCACTACAACATTTTGTATTCTTATTTATGCTGATGCTGAATAACGTCTCACAATAATAATTAAGGTAAGTTAAATTTTAAATATAAATAAAAAATTAAGTTGCTAAAATTATGAAATAAAAAAAACAATTTAAATGTTATGCAAATAATATTTGATAATTAAAATTAAACCTAAGGAAATCGAAATTATATGATAAATATGAATTGATTGATATTGAAATGGATATGAATGATATGATAAAGATAAAGAGCTTTGATGGAAATTTAATGGAGTTTGATGGCATTCCAAAATGGTAGATTAAGATTGAAATTTTTTGGCTTGAATTTAAGTATTATTAAAAACCTGTAATGTTAGTAGTTAAGCTAAAATCTATTTTTGTAGTTTAAAGACAATGAGTAGATTAATGAAAATAAAAATACTTTATCAGGATCAGAATTTATTGACATTATCTATTTCATGAAAAGATAACGAAGTTAATAGTGTTCTGAAATTGTTTTTTTTTTTTTGTGGGAGTGGTGACTGGTGAGTAAGTTTTCAGAATTTCTTTTTTAGTAATTTGAAATAGATATCACAAAATGTTATTAAGGTACCCCATCACCTTCAAGTCCGCCTGAATCCACGTTGAAGTAAGAATTTCCTTCTTAATTTTCTTACCTACCATTTATATTCAATGGTACCTACGATTTAATGAATTTATGTACTCGTATATGAGGTATACTATAATATATAAGTACTTCACTTATGTCTTATTTTTTATACAGTTAGGTACACCTACCTACTGCAATAATGCATAATGGTTTTTCACCATAATTGATAATATTATTAATTATTATAAATGATCACCACTAAAATTATACATAAAATACATTTGTATGTAGGTAATATAAATGACACATTTTTCTGAAATAGTGGTACTAAAATTGAAAGATGTTTAAGTTTTTTGTATCAATTACCTTAAATAGTTATAATAATATTATTATACCGTCTGATCTGAATGTAGGTTATGTAGTTATGTTATGCCACGAAGGTACACAAATGTACTCTATGAGGGTAGACTACGTATAACCGTTATCATCAACGCAACGTTTCGAAACGTTCTGGATATCGCACGCGCGCGCAAATATCCTCCACTCGATCGTAGTTTTTAAAAGATCGATATCTGATAAGAGTGTAAACATATATTTTATAATTTTGTATTAATACAATAATATGTTAGGTATTTTTGTATTAAATATTATTTCGAATGTTTGTCCGACACTTGTTGACTGTCAGACGTCGTATTTCATTAACATGTAGATAATAACCTTAATAACAGGATATTAATTGGTATTATATAAATAAATTAAATTTTTCGAATGTATACAGTTTGCGTGTACTGTGTAGAGTGATTGGTAGGATTATTATATAAAACTTAACGGTTACTAACAATTACCTAAATACCAAAATACTTATCACCATGAAAAAGACTTACAAGTTAACTGTCCATCAAAAGGCTTTCAGTAGTAAGTATAGTGCATATTGTATTGTTTAAATAACACTATTTCATTGATATTAGGTACAGTTGTATTTTTTTTTTTAATTTAACAATTTTAGGTTCAGAACTTATTGTCAATATTAAAGACTTTCCTAAAGCTGTTAAAGGTGATATTGTAGAAGTTTATCATTCCGACTCTGAACAAAATAAATTATTATTACAAATTATGGCATTTAAAGATGATTTACAAAGTAAAGGTAATTATTGTTTTTTAACTTATATTCCATTATAATAAATATACATGATAACTATTGTATAGACAATTATAAAAAAAAAACTATAGGTTTATGTGCACCACTCGGATTTTTAGTAGGTTTCGAATGGGTCATTGTAATCGATGCATTTTATCATACCTTAAAAGATTTTGAGTGGAAACGGTTTATCAGCCTAAATCACAAAGTATATTTCATGATAATGTTTTTAATATTGGTATTAAAGCAATTTATTCTACTTTGTATTATAGTAGGTTGATTGAATTTTTTGTGAAAATATCACATTTACCTATTGGCTATTACCTATATTATTAATATTTAATAATAATAAATATAATTTATACTATGTTTTAATATTATTATTAATTTTTGAGCCATTACCTTAAAACAGTGTGAATGATATAAATAGGTAATATCTAAAGTTAATATACATTTTGAATTGAAAATTGTATTGTATATAGTATATAGTAAAATTCATAATATTTGTATAGGTTAAATAATGTTTTTAAATTAACATTATCATTCATCAATAAAATATGTAAATCCATTTAATTTTGAACTTCCAATATTGTACGTGTGTATTTTTAATATTTCTAATCAAATATTAAAATAATAAAAAAATAAAAAAATTTCAAGAATTTTTACTCAAAATAATTTTTCAAGCACATTTATTGAAAAAAAAAACTATGCTCATACCTTTAAGTAATTCCAAAAGATTCTAATTATTTTTAAATTTAAACCGTGTAAAACAAATTATTTTGTGAATATTTTAAGTTTTTATGGTTAATCAAATTATTTTGTCAAAAACTTAGTTTGGCTTAAAAATTCTTGTTTTACATAAATTTTTTTTTTTTATGGATATTTTGAAATGTAGTAGAAATATTTTACTTTTAACTGCCCAAAGTTAAAAATTGAAGTATTTTTACTGCCTTAAAGGGTGACAAAACTAAAATAAAAAACATTTCAAAATCAATATATTGATTGATCTGCTTAGAACCCAAATATTACATAGTATAGTAACATGTTAAAAAAAATTTATAATATTGATTAAAAAATTAATTGAATAAAAGGTTAGACTAACTTATTTACTTACTTAAGAATATCTACATTTAAAAGAATAATGATTTTAATAATATAATAATATTAGGTTACTTATAACTTAGATGTTCATGAACCATATTTTTACTTGAATGCCAATTAATTGAACCTTTTAATCAATTTTTCATTTTAAATATTAAGATCTTCTTTTAAAACTTCAACACTATTCTACTATTTTATTATCATTGTACTAAAATCAGGTTTCTTTTTTTAAAATATAATATTGTTTATTTTTTATATAATATTATATACCGTCATAATTTTTGAAATATTATATTTCATAGTAATATTTACTACTTATTTAAAATTATATAGTATTTTATACATTTTTAAAATTGCAGATACAATAAGCATAGAACACAGTGTTGCAAGTTTATTTCAATTGCATGCATATAGTGATGTTACAGTAAATATTGTGAGTCCAGAATCTGTAATATTAGATTCTGTTGAATTGACATTCAGAGATCAATACCTTGGACGATCTGAAATGTGGCGTTTAAGAAATTCAATGATTGATACTTGTGTATACAATAATAAAAAAATGGAATTTTGTGGTGGATATACTCGTGTACAAGTTTATCAAATGTGGACCAAAGGAAAAATTGTTTCTTGTGGAGTTATCAGCCATAATACTAAGGTTAAAAATCTAATGAACTAAAAATTAATTGTAATATGAAGCATTTTCTATGTTTTAATAACAATGATTTTAAATGTTTTTTTAAAAACAAAAATCAATTTAAAAATCAAATCAACATAATTCTAGTTGTAACAGCTAATTAATAAACTTATGTTAAGTATTCGTATTGTCATATACTCATATTATAATATTTAGACCAAGTATAAAATGCTAAATATTTTGGATACAAATTCCATTATAATCAATGTAATGCAGTTTTATTCACTTAAATTATTTATTTATGTGTATTGAATTTATATTTGCTTAGATAGTGTTTAGATCTGCTACAAGTATGGTTTACATATTTCTTCAAATGACTTCTGAAATGTGGGAATTCAACTTTCTAGGGGATACTTATTTTGAAAAATCTGTGGATGGTTTTCTATATGACTTATTTGAAAAATGGCGAGTAAGTTTGTAACCTTGATTTCTATATTTAATTTATTTATATCTCTTCAAATCATGAATTCTAAATAGATTTTATTTTTATTTTATGTCACATAAATGATCATACATTTAAACTACATAATTATGTAATTTTTATCAATTAGTAATAATTATTACCTTAAATTTTTATTTTTAGTATTTTGGTAGTAATCATGAAGTAACACTTGTTGTATTCTCCCGAGTTTTTTACAAAGCTAATAAATTAGAAGAATTCCCTGAAGCTATGAGAGAATGTCTCCAAGTAGATTACAAGAATCGTTTTTATGAAGATTTTTACAGGTAAATTAACAATTTTAAAATAAATGTTAATAAATTATATAATTATGTAGTGGCACTAAAATCAGGCTATGTAGGCTTAAGCTTATATTGACCTTTTTTTTGTAAATTAAAGTTCTTAAGTAAATTTATAAACTTGAATAATTTAGCCTAAGAATGCCAAAAAACTAGATATTATACCCAAATCTTGTACTATAATAAAAAATTAATAAGTAATTAATAAAAAAAGATCTGAGATATCCTTTAACACAATTCATAAATTTTAATTTTATTGTTGTGTGTGATGTGTATTATTTTTAAGATACATTTTTTATTATTATTTAGATTACTTTTGGGTTTTATCATACTTAAGTTTTTTTTACTAACTATTTATTGAGTACAATGTATTTTAAATATTTTTATTAATTATATGTATTATTTATTATTCTTATATTGTACCAATTTTTTTATTATTATTTTTATTAGGGTAGTAATTCAAAATGAACGTTATGAAGATTGGGCAGCAGCTTCATTAATGCTTCTTCGACGTCTTTATTATACATACAAAATAGATATTTTAAACTATCATCATAAAGTACTTCATGACTCTGGTGTTTCAATTAGTTCAATACCAGAAGCTTATTTATCACATGCTTCTCAAGGCAATTTTCTTGAAGTATTAAATATGGCATTAAATGGCAAGTACATGGAATGGTTTAAAGAAATTAATATTTATCTTGTTAATATGTTCTTTAATTATTAAAATAACAATTACTAACACAGAGTGTGTAATTTTAAGTAATATGAATAAATTACACAATTTTGTAAATATTACATATGCAATGTGTGTAATACATTTTTAAAAAAGTGGGAAAGCTAATCTGCTGTACAGTTGGCTATCAAGCTTACCTCTCGATATTGAGTAGGTCATTGTAATGCAAGGGTCGATAATAGACAATCTGCAGCTGGGATTCAGAAATAAATAGTTCACAAAACTTAAATGGGGGGGACGGGGTGGTCGAGCGGTTTAATTCGTCGGCTGCGGCGCAGCCGGCTCCGGTTCGATCCTCGGCCACTGGGTGGCATTTTTCTCCGGGCAAGTCACGGTGTCCGGAGAACAAGTGCTGCCATCCCCCCACCCCGGGGCATGGCAGAAACCTACGGGTGCCCCATTAAAAATTCTGCCAAATACACTCACGTGTAACACCCCTACTGTTTCAACCCTACTGTACCAACCCTACCAACCTACAGGCTAATGACCTAAGTTGTCGAAGCCTTAAAATAAAAAAAAAAAAAAAAAAAAAAACTTAAATGCTGATTATAATATATTTATATATATAAGCTTTTGTTGTGCTGGATACATTTTTTCTGACTGATTTCACCTCGTTAATTTCACGTATGATCACGCCCACTGTTATTATTATTTTTTAATCAACATTTTAGTAACTGACAATTATTATAATTTAGTTATATTTCATAAGATATATTTTTTCAACCATTATTTCAAAACATAAGTGATTTGATGTTTTTACACGCGACAAAGAAAATATCAAGTAGTATTTTTTATTCTCGTGTAAAAACTTCATATGTGTGTAGACCCAGAATAACTTTTTAAAGAAAAAAAGAAAATGTTTTCTATACCATGACAGTTTTGTGATATCCAAACTCCCTTAGAAACTAATTGCTGACCCCTGTTGTAATGGACTTGTTAAATTTGAATTTAATGATAAATTAAAACATACAATAAACAATCCTAAGCGAAGAGTCTATCAACATGTGTACCTACTTATTTATTTAGTACAGTAGAACGTAGATTATTCGTACTAATTAGGACTGAGGGAAGTACGGATAATCAAATAACTAGGGCTAGGATTTATATGCATTTGTATGTTTTTTTCCTTAAGTCAAAATTGATTGGTTGTCAGATTTGTCCACGATTTGGCTTATTCTTGTTTTAATAGAACCAATCTTTTTTTGCTTATTTTTGCATATTTTGATTTTTTTTAGCTTAAATTTTTAAATTAGTAAGATTAAGTATTATTTGAAATAGCCATTAAAAATAAAGTTTAAAACTAGTTCACCGTACCCATAATATGATACATTATAGTGAGCTTTGTAGATAATAAAAAAATCTTGCATTTTATCATATAATATACATGATACAGCAAACATAACAAATGATATAACTAAATTAAATTAAATTAAACTAAAAATAAATTTGTACAACAATTTTGTAGTGTGGATAATTGACGAGCCAAATAATTGATATGCGGATAATCAACATTCTACTGTACTTTTTCTACTATTTTATGACATTTTAAATATAGGTTGCCAATTGAAAATCAAAAGTTAATAGTGATTTCACTATTAAGTATAAGAGTGAAAAAATAAAAATTGATAAAGTTAACACTTTTTGAAATAATGAGTGTTTAATGATAAATTAATCACTCTGTATATACAATATATATATGTTGTGGCTATACTTTTTAAAGCATGCATATGCAATGTTTTATTATTAAATTCAAATTTAATACCTACAGTATCCTACTCAATGTTGAGGTACAATCATAAGTCAAAGACTATTATACAACAGAACAACATTCCCAGTTTGGAGATAACACTAATTTTAGTACAACTCACTAATTTTAACACAATATAGATTTATTTTATTGTTTCCCTGAAATATTAATTTAAAAGAATCATACTAATTGATTAATTACAAAATAATACTGTAATAATGTAATAAATTTGTTTTTGTTACTATTCTTTAATTTAGTTTTTGAAAAACATTATATTGAAAGAAGTTTAGATCGGACTGGTCAATTAGCGATTGTTATATCTCCTGGTATGGGTGAATTTTATGTTGATAGACAACTAACAAATATTACAAAACAAAGAGTTATGGATAATGGTGTTGGAATTGATTTGATCTGTGTTGGTCAAGAGCCATTGTATGCTGTTCCATTATTTTTGGTAAGAAAAGTCTCTAATATCAATAAATGTTTTGTATATTTAAATATTTTACACTCACATATTTTTAACATAATATACTTTAGAATGATGTATCTCTAATTATTTATCAAATATTTACAATTTTATTTTATTAAAAGTCTTACAAACATACAACACAAAATTGATTCCACGAATGAAATTTTGTTATATTGTATGCTAGACCGTAACTAGTGGGGGAGGGTCTGGAGCCCCCCTCCCCCCAAAATTTTTTCAGTTACGTCCTTGATTGTATGTTTGTTAGACAGAGACAAAATTTGCGGATGTAGCGTTCTCTTTTATATAATTATTATTTATAATATTTTGGTTTTGGTGATTTTCAAAACCCTACACTTTTCATAAAAATAAATAAATTATTTTTCTTAGTTTTATACTTTGATGTAGTTTATTAATTGGTTTAGTTAATCAAATTCCATAATTTAAATCATTTGAAAGTATTCAGATGAATAATATTAGTTGGGAGACTAAAAATAATCTAAAGGAAGCCACCAAAAATAATCCTAATTATACATCTACTATAAGTATAATATAATTTAAACATTTAATCATTTCTAAAGCCAAAATGTTATATTATCTATATCAACTTTTATGTTCTGAGCAGATTATCATTAAGATAGAATGGTAAGGTTTAGTTGATCACCAAATAATACAATTTTACTTATATTTGTATTATTTTTTTAGTTTCAAAATCGTGATGAATCTTTAGGAGATGACTGCAGTATTCCACATTGGATAAATTTAAGGTTTGTTTAGTATATTATATTATTAATTTTGTTGAATGTTATTGCAAATAAGGGAAATCTTTAAGAAGTGTTCAGTTTAGGCATTAAGTGAAATAATGCAAGAAACGCATGAGCAAGTAATTAGGTACTGAATACTATCGGTGCTTAAGTTCTTTTATCCATAAAGGCGCTTTATTTATCTTCAGTTTAACTATTGTTAGAATGTTAGAATGTATATCTGCTCTGTGAGACCCCTACTTCTGATGACTATTTTAGATTGAGTTAAAAGACATTTCTTCTCATTTTATGCTAAATATTAATCACTTGTATGATTATTTACCTATTCTCCCTGAGCTAGATTATTCTACTTTAACAGACAAAAGTGTTGAAATTAAATTATTTAAAAGACTTACTTAGTCGTTTAACTGATGCTCTATCACACCATTTGATATATTTAGACATAATTCAAGTTGTAATAATCCAATCAACTGACTGATACACCAAGGAAATAATCACTCCACCTTCTAGTTTTAAGCTAACAACAATTATAATTAGGTACTTCTGAATCTTTATTATAGAATTAACAATATACTAGCTATTTTTATAAATTTATATTTACTGTATGTTGGGCCTTACCCTTAATTAGTAAACACATTTTTTGGTTGGTAGCCAAGTCTTGCTGACTAGAAAAATATTTATTTAAATATATTAATATCTGTGCCCTAAGTATGACTTAATTATTTTTGTAGCTTTTACAGAAGTAACCACATGCCACAAAGATCTACATTTGTTCCTCGGATTAAAGTACCTAACCAGTTTTCCAACATTTTATTAAATCGTCCAAAAATGGGCTTAAGAGTAGTGTCATCAAATAGTTTATCAGCTTCTATGCGAAATAAGTTCACCAACTCTGCACAAGATTATATGAACTATGATGATGGTGTACTTGACAAAAAAAATAAAACTAGTATGCCTAGGTTCGGGTAATTTACATTTCTTTAAAATACTAATGAATAAAACTTGGACATTTAATGGCCATAAATAATATCCAATATCAAAATATGCAATTATATGACTTTAAATGTTAAATATTATAATTGATTATTTTTCCAAATCTATGTAAAATAAAAAAGGTAAATATTATTTGAAATTCAAAATAATGTATTTTATACATTAAAATTACATAAATAAATATGTGAAATAAAATATTAAAATGTGAAAAATATGTTGTGTTATTAAAAAAAGTTTGCTTTTTATACTTAAATACTTGTTTATTTAACTCATTGGGCAGCGAGTACATCTTAAATATAAATTCTCAAAAATAATTTTAAATGTTATATAATTGTCCATATAGTAGTCATACTCATAAACAATTAATGATAATATCTTTAATTATTGTTTCAAATGTTCAAAATAACAATATTGTTTTAATTATTTCTAATTAGAACATTAAAAATATGTTACTAAATATAGAAATAATTCTGATAACATTAAAAAAAATAAATGCAAGTCATAAAAATCTGAGTACTACTAATGAGAATAATTTTAAATATTAAAATTATCAAAATAATGGCAGTTTTGTTTGTTTGAAATCTATTCATTTCTTATGATTAGTAATAATATTTAATAATAAGTAACTACATAGTTGCAACTTTTAACTATTACTATCTAACAATATTAAAATATTCTTATTAATAAGGGAATACTTAAATTTTTTTCTTTTTAGCAATACCAATAACATTATGCCACTAAATAAATTAAATGGAATCAGTGCATCAAGAAAAAAAAAATTTAGTACATGCAGCTTTGATGTAAATTCTGATAAATCAATTGCACTTAGCCGTAGCCTTTCTCCTCTAAAACAGCGTAGCATCACTCCTCCGCCCAAAAGCCAGTCTGAATTCATAAATTTGCCACAGTTAAACAGTAAGCATAACTTAAACTGTTTCATGGAGTCAATTATTTTAAATTATTTATTTTACTAATGTTCAATCAGGAAATAGAAGTCGAAGTATTGATGAAAGCTTGAAAAAGTATAATAAATTGGCTGAGAATGAATCTAGTAAACAAGATGCCAAAAACAATTTAAAACTTGTGCGTGTGCGAGGTCTTATTAATCCGTTTGACAAATCACGATATCACGTCAAGTTGACATCAAATCGAAGAAGATGGAGTCATACATTCCCAGAAAGTAACTATGTTATGAAATAAAACAATAATCAATTACTAATCTAATTTATTAAAATGATAAATAATATTTTTTTTTATTTAGAAATTAAAAATAGCAGAAAGTTCTATGACGATTTTGAATTTTCTGGACTTACAGAGTTGGGCTCATGTGATATGGAGAATATTCTGGAAAATATTCAGATACTGAAAAAGAAATGTCTGTTTTTAGTTATTATAGATTATTATAATTTAAATTGAATTAATTGTAATTTTTTTCTTTTTGTAGTAAATTTAAACATAATAAAATTATTAAAATATAGAATTGAAGAAAAACAGAATATCACAAGTTCTTGTGAGTGGACAAGTGACTTTGAATTGACAAATATTTGTACACCAGGTTAGTATAATATAAATAATTAATAATTAATTAAATCATTTTTAAAAATTACACTATATGAAATTAGCATATATTAGTATATAACTATTATTTATTTTTAAACATTTCATTTTTCTTAGTTCTCATTATTATAGGTATTATTTAATTTTTTTTATTTTTTACTGTTTACTTCTTATTCTGTTATATTAATTTAAATTTAATATATTTTGGTTAAATAATCATTAGACTTACTTTAAATTTTTCACTTGGATATATTTAAATAGTTTATTATTTAGAAAATTGAAAATTGTATTATAAATGATCAATCATAGTTATATTTAATTATTATATGCAGCAGAATATAACTATATTCTGAAGCCAAAATATTAACAGTAAAACAATTATAATTTATATTACATATCAAAATAAATTTAGTACAAACAGTCATTCATACATATAACACAAGGTCTGTAAATATAATAAATCCAAAAATAAACACTAAATACTTTGACAGCTATTGATAATTTAACTGATTTCCATTAAAAGGATCAAGACAGTAATAACAGTAAAGGATATAGTTCCTTTTTAACAAGATGAACGTGAACTAGTTATTTTTATAAAGGAACTTTTCAATCACTGAAACAAATTAATAATGTTACATCAGTAAAAGACTTGGGAATATGGTTTGATAACAAACTACTATTTAATACCAACCAAAACAGCATTAAAAATATAGCTCTCTTAGGCTTCTTAAAAGAAGTTGCAAAAATTTCAATGATCCAAAGTCAAAGCTATTGCCTTTGGTCTCCTACTCTTTAATTTGTTGACACATAGAATATGTCTTATCTGAGCGACTGATAACAAAAATAACCATCAGTACACACATTTAATATCTAAAATTTAAATACTATTTATTTATTTTTTACTTTCCTATTTAACCTAACCTAACTTCTCAAAAAAAAAAAAAAAAAAGGGTAGGTAAATTTTTTTTTAAGTCTTAATGTATTGAATTTCTGATGAATTTCAACATTTTTAAAACATATTTATGACTTAAAAATTAAACATAATAAATCTGTATAACATATATTTATAGTTATAAATATTTTAACAGGTGTTGATTGGAAATCACTAGTGTTTCCTGCTTGCTTACCAATAACAACAGACTATTTTCCCGATGAAGTAACTCTTCAATCATATTATTTATTTTCAAATTACAATCTGTTACCTGATTATGTAAATGCTGAAGTTGCCTTGCAAAGAGCTGTTTATCGTCAACCACTATCTGCTTTAGAAGTTTTTTATCAAATGATATGTCAACGCTTATCTCAAGTAAGAGCTTATACTTATAAATAATATAAAATTGTAAAAAAAAATACCACAGTTGAAAATTCAAAAATAAATAACCATAGATACTTGAAATTTTCATTAAATATTTATTTACATGATAATTTTCTGTATATATTATAATTTTCAAAATATTATGACTTATTTGAGAAATTTTAATTTTTAAGATCCCACATAAGTTGTTCTTGTATTTTAATACAAATTATAAAAATACATTGGCACAATTGTATATACATTTTAAGTTAAATGTATACAAAATTCTTTAAAATCACAATATTTTTAAAATTATGTTTTTAAGTAAAACGTTATTTTATAGTCAGATAGATATAAAAATAAAATTTAGTTCAATATTCCTCATAAGTAGTTTATACTGGGACTTAAAACCTTAAAAAATATACATACAATAGTAGTTTAAATTTGATGAAATTGCATAGTATTTTAACGATAAATAACAATATTAATATTAATATTAAAAAAAATAAAATATCATTAATATTATTTTATTATAATTTGTGAGAACATACAACTTTTACTCATGTTTTTAACTTTACTATTTGCAATGACATTTTTAAAATATGTAAATTTGTTTTAAGATATTATCTATTTATACTATATGAACCTATTCACACTGTTTTGCTGTAACAAAGTGGTCTTAACTTAAAAGTTAATAACAATAATACAATAAATATAATTTTTTCAGAAAAATTTAATCAACCTACCATAATACTAAAAGTAAAATAAATTACTTAAATAGCTATATCAAAAAGCATAGCATGATACATGCTTAGAGATATAGGCAAACAGATCATCTCTGCTCAGAATCGTTGTTTGAATAAAATAATATATTATTAAATTCAAATTTAACACATCCATTAAATTGGCCCATCTCATATCTAATATACAGCAGATATATACGTACTTACTTTTTTATATTACAAAATGCATATTTGTATTCAATAGGGTTTTCAATTGGTTGTAAGTAAAGATGAAAATCCAGAACATAAAAAGAAGATAAATAGCATTGTCATAAGATCAACAGCTCATGATGAACGATTTATTGAAATGCGGCTTAGTATTGGAAGAATAGTTCATACTGTTACTTTGTTTGGTTCAGAAATTCAAGTGACACGATATAGACCAAGGTAAATTATAATATGATCTCCCTTATGCTGCATGTATTCTTATATAATAATAAATCAATTAATAGTTTGATAAAATGTAATATTTTTTTTTATTTTTTATTAAATTTAAAAGTGATACTTTTTATGTTATATAAACCTTAAAGCACTATTTTCAGACAAGTTCAGTTAAAAAAATATACATAATGAAGTATTTTCTACTATATGACGTTTAAGGATATTCAATTATCCTAAGTTTGTAAAGTGTCCATGACAGCATAAATATATTACGTCTTTATTATTAAGTGTGTTATACTCATACTTCCATTTATAAACCCATACTTTTAAGGTTTTATACTTTTGGTGTTTAGATTTCCATACGCGACATTTGAAATACAATATCGCTATCGTTTTCAAGCTCCAGACCATTCAACTTATGGAATTTCTTGGATATCATTTATTACTGAGAAATTAGAAAATTATAATTGGAATTACATGGATCATTATTTATGTGCTCGTGGGGATATGGATTATGATTTACATGAGGTTAAGTTTAAAAAAAAATATTTCCATCATATTAAAATTATAAAATATTCTTAACATGAGCTTCTTGTAATACTTCAATCCTCTTTTTCAATATCGGTATACACTTGCATAAGTTATAATATTAATCAAAATAAAAATAAATTATTTATTTTTAATAATAGATCTAATCAGATATGATTTTTTTTAGAAATTAAAATATTGGCGGTTTCGTATGTATCTTCTTCCTTGGCGTCAAGATGCCACAAAAACTATTATGAGTCATTTAGACGATAAATTTTACTGTGATATTTACAAAATACCTACTATGGAGGAACAAGTTTGTTTTACAAATAAATTTGTAAAATTTATTGAAACATGGATAAATCGTATTAAAAGATCAACAACACTTAGCCTTAAGGTTAGTTTTAAATATGTTATTTAAATTTCCAAAAGGATATTTTTTAAAGAAAATCAATTATATGTATTTTAGAGTTCAAGTGATACATCACCTTATAGAGATCGTGTTAACTCTATACGTCCATTGGATAAACCACGTCCAAGGTCTGTTCACTAACATTATTGCTATTTGTAAATACATTTTTAAATGTCATTTAGGTACTATATTATGATTGTATTTTATTTTATATATTTAGGTCAGGTTCTAATGTTTATGATAAAGCAATTGTATCACTGTTTCCTGAAAATCCTGTTCAAGATGAAATTATTGATGATATTGAGAGGTAATAACTTATTTTTAACTATTTAACTAATAATTAATAATATATATTTTTAATCTGTATTTTAATTTATTTTATTAGCCCGATAAATTTAATTAACTCTGAATTATTAAAAGAAAATATTTCCAACGTCGATCTAGTAGAACATTTGTGTAATACACAAGTTGGTGTTGGTTTTGTTAATAGACACATGGGCTTACCACAAAATACATTTGTCAGTAATGATGCAATTACATGGCTTATGAACAATTTAAAGACAATAAATAGCAGAGATGAAGCTGTTGAACGTTTACAGGTTAATAGTTATCAAATATTTTCTATATCATTGATTTAAATTTTAAACGATAAACGTAATATTCATTTAATTTATTACTAGGACATTTTAAGCGAAGGATTAATTTGCCATGCATCTGGAGATTTTTCTCATCCTTTCATTGATGGGTTTTATTTATATTATTTTCCTTCATGTGAATCACCTACTGGTCAACGTAAATAATAATATAATTTATTACTTATATCAATTTTAATTAATCATTTTTCACATTTAGCTTCTTCCCCTACACATGATTTTCAAGCATTTGAAAATGAATGGGTCGAAGTGGAAGTTAAACAACCCATTGAATACCCAAAAAATATAGACTTTTTAATGGATAACTTGTCACTTCCACAGTCATTACAACATGGAAATAAACGAGAAGGTTAGTTATTTTATATCAAAAGAATGAAAAATACTATAACCTCTAAATATAAATTTATGAATTAGGATTAAACACAATTTCCAAATTTTAAACTCTTTTACTTTTGTATCTTTAGGATATTCAAATAACTTCATGATTATTAAGAGATATCAGGGAACCTTATGGTTTTTACAGAATAAAATAGGCTGCAAAAATTTTTCATTAAAAGTATAATTTTGTTCTATAAGTAATTTAATACAATTATACAATTATATTTTCATAATTTTGATATGTGCAAAACAGTCAGTTATTTAAACTAATTTTCATTTACTTAACACATAATAACTAGTTCTAGTCATAATAAATGGCAAGTAATTTCCACACGAAAGTATATCAGGTAAAAAATTACTGATGTTAATTCCTATAAATAATATAATATGTAAGTTTCTACACAAAAAAACATTATTATGAATGTAAAATATAATGTTTTCTTGTTGTTTTATTTAATTGTAAATTGTTGTAATTTATAAGTTCAATAATAATAAAAATAAAAATTATTATATATCATTATTTATTAATATCATCTTACACCTATGTAGAAACAACATTACTTTTATCCCATAAAGAAATTTAAATACAGCATTTTTTCACAATTTAGAAACTAATATAATATGTATTTTTTTAAGTGATGTATACTTAACTATGTAACCCACCTTAGAATATTACTAACTTCTACCACCTTATTAACGTTTATATAAAAATTGTTCTAAATATACTGTTTATTATATTGTGTGTTCAATTAAGATTACACAATTTCTACAATTATAAAAATAATTTTTTTTCATTCACCTAATTAATTGTTAAACAATTATGCTAAGTAATTGTTATAGAAAAATTTTTAATATTTAAAGCATTTTGTATATTTTTTTTACTAATATGTTTTTTTTTATTAAACAGTACCATGGTATAAAGAAGCTCATTTAGAAATGGATGTTAACAGTAAAAGTGATCGTGTAGAATGGGGTCATGCCAGATATCAATCTCTTTATCGTTGTGATCAGGCGTATGAAATTATAGCTCGATGGGTTGCAGCATCTGGTTCAGTTGTAGCTGATTTGGTATAAATAATGAATATTATTTTTTATTTTTTATTAATTATACAATTATTTTTTTTTTAATCTATTAGGTATATAATTGGGCACGTAAAGCACAAACTGGTGGATTTCAGTTAATACCATTACCTGCTGACCCATTTGCTTTGCCATATACTTTAAAATCTGATCCTCTGCGTGGTCCAGTATTTGTACCTCTCAATTTAGAATGTCTTCTAACAGAAGATAACAATTGTTTATTTCATGGTAATAAATTTATTTTATAATTGAAAATAAGAAATTTTAATTTTGTAACATTATTCTTGATAATATTATTTGTATAGAATTTGTTTAAAACTTAAAAAAAATTAATCCTACTGCATTTCTATGAATATTTAATTAAAACTCCTTTTTTATCATTTACCAGTTTTTCATTAATATAACTATCATATAGATTGCAAGAAAACATTTAAGATATTAAAAATAATATCTAATACATTTGTATTAAGTAAAGTAAAATATTCAAAATTAAAAAAAAAGTTTAGTTATCAGTGTTATTACCAATGAAATTTTGCTTAACCAACATTTACAATACTCCTTCAAAGTTAAATTAAAATATGTACTAATTAACTAATTCATATAATTAACACCAACCACATTTCTTTATAAAATTCTATTGAAAAATAAACTCTTAATAACATCTTAAAAATGTTTTAATACTAAAACTCTAGTGCATCTAAATTTTGAATAAGAAGATAAATCTATTATAAAATTTAAATCATTGTCTGTACACAATAATCATCAATTTATTCTTTGTTATACAATATTCTAGCCTTTTATATATGGTACAAACTTATAACTTAAAATTCAGTACAAATAGTTATTTTAATAAAAACCAGTTTCTTAATTTGTGTTATTATATTTATTTATATATTTATGTTTATACAGAATACCCTGAAGATTCATGGCTCCGAAGATTATTATTATTCCAAGAAGTTATACTTTACCGATTTGGGTTTGTAATATGTAATTCAAAAACTAATGGAAATGAATCATATCACAATCAATATATTCATCTTACAGGTTAGTAAGTTTAATTAGTTTAAAATGTTTTAATAAATTGTCTAAAAGTTAATTGGTTTAATAAATGTAATAAATAAGTACACATCTTTTAATTTATTCACAGGTAACGTGTTTGTGTTAATACTTTCTGATTTGATTGAAGAAACTAAAGAGAAAAATGATTCTCCTGATCAAGGGTTAAATGAATTAGAAGCTAGTGTTAATCAGCAAGAATTACAATTTAGCCCTCATATGGAGTACATATCACGGCATGTGTATCATAGTTTACCTAAAGAAAATGATCCAAAAATAGAAAAAAGGGTTAGTTAATAGTAACACTTCTTTAAATAGTACTTATTATAAAAATATAAAACAGATATTATTATAAATGTTTGATTATATGCTACGGCACTGGTCCAATGTGTGATCTACCGACTAAATGTTTATGTATGCTACTTAAAATAGTAATATATTTACTCGTACTATAATGTTAATTGTTATATTCTCATAGCAAAAGTATTTGTTAAATCTGATAAAAAAATTATCAAATATTTGAGTTTTTCTTGGGTAGCATGTCCGCCGCCATTCTTCTTTGAGTCGGTGGTCTAATAGAGGAGATTCACCATTTATTTTTATATTATATTTGGATTTGACTTACTTCCACAATGACTATTGTTTGAGTGTAAGTTCCCGTATTTAGATCCACAAAATTGTCAATATGATTTACAATTTGATGAATAAATCCATAGTCCTCAGAGAACTATATATATGCTCATCACTGATTGCTATGAATCGTTGTAGCAATTTCTACCACTTTTTCTATTATTGGTGTAAGAGCGTTTTTCGATCTCTCTTTTCTAAAAATCAACGTTCAGTTTAGTTGTCATTATTACGAGTACAACACAAACTAAATACCCACAGTTCCTGTATTCTAATTCTATAATTTTGTCAGTTATTTTCTATCAAAATTTTATTTTCATTATTTGAAATTTTATCGCTATCTTCATATGCTTGTGGATCGTAATCACCACATTGTAAGCGACCGCTATCTGTACAATGTAACCAGGACCAATATAAGTACCTATCTGTTATCGATAGATCACACATTGGACCAGTTCCAGTACTACTCTCCATAACAATATTATCCCCTTGTATAGTAATACAATTTAATAATGCTTATCTTTTATTTAGGTTGGTTTTCTTTGGGCATGGAATCATATGGTAAGTCGTAGATGGAAGTCGTCAAATCCAGCAACTGGTGATGAACAATTCCAAAATAAACTATTGGAAGATTTTAGATATTTTTGTAACAATAAAGATGACCGATTATCAAATTTTTGGAAATCTTGTAAAGATGAATATTATACAATTAAACACCAAGAATAAAATAAATATTGCGTGTTTAATGTGTTTCATTTATGATGTTTTACCTAACTAAAGGTTTTTAAGTTTTGCTAAATAATAAATTAAAGCAAATTTATTTTTATTTTTATACATATTATATCAATAGCTTATTAAATTAAATGTAAATTATACACTAAAATATTTATAAAAAGTACTCCATACTCCAATAATTATCAGTAGGTATATTAATTTTATGAATTTTATTAATTTTATTAGGTGTAATATTTATTCTTTATTGATTCAAATAGGCTTTAGTTTAAGCATAATAGAATAATTATTATAAGTCAAATACCTACTAAAATATAGTTATACTTAATACTAATAATACGGTCAAACCAAAGCAAAGAAAATGTAATGCTACTTAATAGGTTAACTTTTTTACTTACATCATAATAGAATATATTTTAATATTTTATTGATTTTTAATCTAAGTTTTACATCTGCTAGAAGTATTACATCTAGGTTGGTCTATCAAAAACCATAATGAAATAATTGTAAACAAAAATATCATATCTCTTCAACTTAAAATAACAACAAATCACATAATCACTAGCTACCTAATTCAAAGGTCAGCAACCTTGTTTTTAATCTAGATTATTGGATATTTGAATTTGGCAAAATGTTACTATAATACTTTGGTACATTAACAATAGAGGAGGAAGATCAAATACAAATTTACTTCAGCAATAGGGTATACCAACTAAAAGTATACAAACAAAATATAAAAAGGGTAAATATATTGAAGATTTTTTCCCTTCGAAAGATAAAAACTTTGATTTTAATAGTTCCGTCTGTCACTCAGAGCTTATTGATAACTATCATATTTTAAACAAACCCTGTCTTTTAAGTTATATATTCAAAGTTACTTCGCTCATTGATGTTGAGAAAAAATATAGGCAATGTTTAAATAGTATAATAGAAAATATAGGAAGTCAGCTATTAATTGATTCATATAAAAAAAACATTTCTCATTAATTTCATTAAATCAAAAATATGTATAATAATATAAATCTGAATGTATATAATCTATATGTGTTTCTATTAAAATTAAACAAAAGTATTCATTTAAAAAATATTAATGTTAATAAAAATAAAAATTTTTATTTAAATATTTTTACTAAAATATCAAATCAAGCTGATAGTAACTTTTGGCTTGTAAATAGGAATAATCGAATATCTATTAACAGCAAAGCTTGTAAAATTAAAGTTTGTAGAAATTGAACTCCTGTTGAATGAGTACATCTAGTTGGTTAATACTTTTTTCAAAGTGGCCAACTTAGGAAAAACATGTATTAAAAATATAACTTATGGTAAAGATATATAAGTGATTGCAATTAAAGCTTATGAAATTAATAATGGATTAATTATTAATCAATAATTATATGCTCGCCCAGATGGGTTCATATTAATAAATGATAAATTAAATGTAGTTTTCTAAATAAAATGTACAATGTATTTTATAAATAGAAAAAATAATCAAAAATAATGTACTAAATTTAAAATATTTACTAATTAACATTAATGAAATAAAGTTGAAAAATCAACAATGTACTTCATACAATGCAAAATATTGATTTATTGTTCTGAATTCTTAAAATGTGAATCTTTTATTTACTTCAATGTTAAACCACTGGCATTAACAATAAAAAGAGATGAAACTTTTTAACAGATATCATTTAGAAAATCGAAATATTTTTTAATAATTATTATTTTTCTAGATTAGCACAGTCATTGCAATATTGTCATATTAATTAGATAATAATATTATGTGTTTAATGAAGAATTTTAGTGAAACAAATACATTTTTGAATAAATATATATTTATTAGTTATGTGTTTTGCTTAAAAAAGTAATTTATGGAACAAATTTAGAACTTTTGTTCCATAAAACGTATGGCCCATGGCCATAACACATTTTCCTAAAATAGTAAATAGGTCCACTAAATATTTGTTCCAAAAGATATGTATATCTAGTGTATACCATGCATTTTTTTTCTGTATAAATATTACATCTCTCACTACAAACATTAAATCCTCACAATAATATAAATTTAATCAATCCATTGTTTATGGGTTTTGAAAAATGAATTAAATAATTTATCTAATAATTGTATAAAGCTGACTTACAATAATAGATCTATCGGCTATCACCTATTAGCAGAAGAAAATTACATATACGATATTTAACACGAATGAGTAATGACTAAGTTAGGGGCTACAGCACTACAATTTCTAAGAAGTTGTGTTAGGACTGTTAGGAGATTATCTGCATTACATGTCTAGTGATACGTATATGGTGTATGGCAGCGCTTCTCAACCTATGGTACGCGAAGAAAATCTCCCTTTATAAAAAAAATTGGAATGAATCATTATTAACAATAATTTAACATTAAATATTATTTGGTTTATTTGGTTAATAATAATAATAATAATAATCGTACATGTTTAATTTAATTTAATTTCTTTTTGTACATTAAATACTTAATTCCTATCATTTTGTAATTCCTAATAAAATAAAATTGTATACATGTAACATAAACGTATACATTATTAAGTAAAAAAAAATGGTCAGGTGGTACGTAAAAATGTTCAAACTGTCAAACTGTGTAGGTGGTACGCGAATATAAAAAGGTTGAAAACCGCTGGTGTATGGTGTATGTATGTATATAAAGTAATTTACTTTAGTCTGTATGAGTATGAGCATTGAGCACTATGAGCAATGAATTTCCATGAAACTTAAAACAAAAGCAACGATAACAATTTACTATGCTCAATATTTTAATAACTGTACAAAACCGGCTATATGACAATCCGTTAGAAGTTTTACTTCACGTAAATATTATAATACGTAATCATTTTATAAATTTTTTCATTATTATTTAATATTTATTAATTATATATAGGTAATAGGTACCTACCAATTTTGACTATTTTGATAAATTAATAATAAAAATGATTTGAATAAATGTAACTTTCAATTCTCCTAAATATTATATTAATTATTAATTCAATATAAGATTATGTAGGTAATAACTAATAACGTAATTTTATAATAATGTAAGACTTTTAAAACTTTGGATAAAATGTAATCCATAGACCATAATAAATACGTTGTTAGTTAAGATCTCATATTAGTCATATTTTTGTCCCAGACATCAACGTTTCGTTACGTTACGTTACGTTAAACTTAACCTAACGTTTTTCATTCATCATATTTATATACCTACAAATAACATATTGATTATACTACATTTCAATTACAATCCTATATTAGTTCAAAGCATTAGATACCTGTAAAATATCCAGATACAAAAATAACAAAACATGTTGCCATGTTGGGTGTTATGTGTAGTTGACCCTGGACTTGATAAAAGTAACTATAATTTTTTTTCAGATGTTGACTTTTTCAATAGTCAATAGAGCAAGCTTTTTATTATTTTCCTTGTAGAGTTAAATTCTTTATAGATATGTTATAAATATTAGTTATATAGTTTGTAAAAATTAAAAATACCAACCAATAAACAACAAACGAACATTGAATTTAGATTATTACATATATGTCATTTATTTATTTTGATAAATTCTGTTAAAATTTGAACTTTGAATGCTTATAAAAAAAATCGTGACTATGCAGCTTTAATTTTTATTTTACTGCTATCATAACAATTTATTAGATTTACAAGAATCGAATATATGTCTGGATTTGATTAAAAATTGGTGTGATAATAATAATCTTCAATTGAACTTAAGCAAATCTAAATAATATGTTATTTTTAATATTTCTAACTGTACAAGTACGTCATACAGTTCTATTTCTGAACTATGTATACATTCCTATAATTGTAAATATTTAAATTTACCTTGCAATTGTGTTACTTTAGAGAGAGTGTACTCATTTTTGACCACGGACTAACATTTGTTGATCATATTTATTCTGTTAATAATTCAATAAGAAAATTATTTTATAAATTTAAAATACTCTGTAATATCTTAGATCTTAAACCATTAAGGGTAGTATTCTTATAGCTTTAGCACAAGCAGTTCATTCATATGGCTCTTTGGTCTGGGGTTGTACATACTCCAGTCACATTAATGTACCTATTATGTACAACTATAAATTCTTTAATAAAAATTATTTTAAATAAACCAAGATTTTTTCTTCAAATTTAATATATACAATTCTTAATGTTCAACCTTTTAAGATATCATACAAACGTCAAACTTTATTATATATAATATATACAATTAAAAACTTAAATAAGGATTATCAACCATCGCATGTTTACTATACAAAACTAAAAAATAATAACAACCTACATGTTCCCCAGAGTAAAACTAATTTTGATAATCAAAGCACTATTATTAAAGGTGTTTTATTATTACGAGTATATGACATAAATTTTTTTTCTTTTATTAATTTTAATCAATATAAAAATCATGTAATTAATGTTTTATCTTAGATTTTTATTGTTTTGTATAATTGGCATAATTTGTAATTTAATATTTTTTGCACTTTTTGTTATATCTACTTTAATAGAACTCAACTCATCCGCATTCAAGCTTTTTTGCTTATAGGATGAGTTGCAACATTTGTTATTTATTCTAATATTAATCTTGCAATAATTGATATTGTTGCAATAAACTTTTATTTATTTTAGTTACCCTATATTAAATTTAAAAGCGTTTTAACTAACAAAAACATCTTTATTGATATTTATAGAAAAAACCAAAAAGTAACAATAAATTGAAAATGTCTATAGGTCAAAACTAGTTAAAACGTTTTAAAAATTGTATCATGTATAGAAAATTATAATTTAAATATTTAATACAAATTTCAAGTAGGTAAGCATCTACGGTTATTAATTTTTTAATTACAACATAATAAGAAAATCGTAAAAACTTCGAGCATTCATAAACAATTATTTGACTATATGGTAAGCTTTAAATTATATGGTAGAAAATCTTAAAAGGAAGAAAATTTTTCAAATTTTTGATATACATAGAACAAATAATAAGAATTTCTAACTCAAAATAATTTGCAGATGTTCGTAATTTTGATGAATTTTTTTAAAATTCTACTTTCTGATGCTTATAAGAACTATTGTGGATTTTTGTTCAACTTTGATTACCAACTTATAAGCAATCTTGTATTAAATCTTCATAATTTAGAACAAGTTCTAAAATTTCTCAAATTTAATTATACCTATAAATAACTCAAAAAAAGTCAAAATAATTTTAAAACTGTATGACGTATAGAAAATAATTGTGTTAATATTCTGTGAAAATTCTATGTTATTATGTACAATTTTTTCAAAAACTGGACTTGCGTACAAATTTCAATTTTTTCAGTAATTTTTTGTTTGTTTTTTTCTGATGCTATTGAAATTTACACGAAAATTTTTACTTTTTACCAGACAATATGCTGAAGGAAAAAATCAAAGCATTTTTTTACTAAATGGTGTGAATTATTTACACAATATATTTTACCTAACAAAGCAAATTAATTAATAAAATTGTTTTTATTTTGTACTTCTATTAAAATATTATGCTTATTAAATTAATACAATAATAATGTAAATATGTGGATAAATGTATAACATAAATTTAATTTTGCACCCATTGAGCCGATTTTCTGTAGGCTCCTGGAAAAAATTTTTAGAAAATAATTTGCATAGTTGTTTAAAAATAATGTATGTATTTATACTTAAAAAGGCTTTTCTTTGTTTTTAGCTATTCTTGTTTTAAATTATCAGTAGGTAATTAAGATACTTACAATCATAAGCGATATTATATACCTATATAAGTACATCGAAAACAAATATATGTTTATATATAGTTACATAGATTATCAATATGCGAGTAGTGCTGAGTACCTACTCGTCTAAGATGTAGTTATATTATTTATGAGTTTATTATAACAGATCATCCTCACAATATCACACACTCATCATTTCTGTAAGAATTATTAGTTTGAATCATTTTTTGTACTACTTTTGGTATAAAGTAAAATAAGAAGACTGGGGGGGGGGCAACCCGGATGAATAAGGTTTTGGATAGTAGACTGGGAGTCTACCCCCACTTGGGTAATATAAAAAAAAAACTCTAGTTTTAACTTATAAGTTGAGGACATTAAATCAAACATGATTATATATTAATGTAATAATATGCTTTGATGCAAGTATAACAATTACCTCAAATCAATAAATATTAATATTCTATTCTTAAATTAATTCACCATTCACATTTATATTATTTATTCTCAGCTGTAACCAAGGGTGGATCCAGCATGTACTAACGGTCGGGGTACTTTATAGGAAAAATGATATAATATAGAAGTCTAGTCACGCCTATGGTACCTACCCTAATCAGCTAGTCATAATAAAAATTAATACAAGTGTAAAGGTAAACGTATAGTGGTGTATCGTATGCAGTGTTCGAATTGGTGGGACGCAGGGGGACGAAGCTCCCCTTCAAAATTATATTTATTTTAGCGTACCCCTTCTTGTATTTTTAATTTGCACGGTGTAGGGGGGACAGCATGTTTCCCATATAAATCATTATTGAAAAACTTGTAAAACGTTTATATACTATAGAATATATAGTACCTATGTAAATATTATCAATTTGAACAAAATAGGTACGTAATAAATTGTAAATATCTTTAATGATAAAAATCAAAATATGTAAGATAATTATTATAATAAAGGGTTACAGCTTCTAATAATATTTATATACTTATATACTTAACCTATATACTTGAGCCTTATGTTGTATCGTGGACATCGAATGGTAAATGATGTGCTGATGAAGTTAACTGCCCTAAGCGACAAAATAACGAAGAGAGCCATTCATATTATGTAGAGCTATGGAATATATTAAAAAATTAAATAATTATAGTTTATATTTCAAAATAAAATAAAATATTTGTTTTTAATTAATAATAATTATTTATTGTTGTAGTGTACATTTTGTATAGTTGTAATGTTTTTTTACTTATTGTCGATAATACTATTTGGGGGGTATGGGGGCTTTGCCGTCCCCCCACGGGTTAGGTTGGTTTCAATCATTAAGTGGAACGCTAATTTTTTTTACGTTTGACTCCCCTTTCTTTTATAATTACAATTCGAGCACTGATCGTATAATGTCGTATGGGCTATAGTAGGCTTATAGTGCTTATACTCTATAAAATGCATATTATGCTCTAGTCTAAATTGTGTTTATATTTTTGAGTTGAGTTGTAAGTATTTGTTTATAGGTACCTATTATATTGACTGCAGTAATTTATAGAAAAAAGTTTAAAAAAATTGAATGAACGCATTCATTTTTTCAAAGAACGTGAACGCGTTTGTTTGAGAAAAAAAAACAGGAACGTGAACGTGAACGAGTTTATTTTTTAATGACTGAACGTGAACGAATTAATTTTTTTAGTGAACGTTCCGAACGGCGAACACTGCTTTTAGTAAACATTAAACTGTTTGCTTTCGGTAGTCGGTACCACCCAAGGTTTATAGATTATATAATCGGTACCACCGCGAAAATGTGCTTATCATTTGTTAACGTAAATATTTCCTGATAACGATTTCGGTCTTCAGTAAATTAGTAATTACCTAGTGAAAATAAATAGTACCTCACCATGGTCCTCTGTGACACTGTATTTGACTATTCCTTTATTTCCT